>NW_016828776.1:166997-177819 GCF_001698545.2 Rhinopithecus bieti | reverse complement strand
TTTAAGATATTTCTAGCAGCATCCTTTCTTTGGGGAATTCAAAGTTAATTTCCTTAACCTGCTTTAAAAACAAAACAAAACAAAACAAAACTTCAGACATTCTAATGGTATAATCTTTTAGACTTCTGTTAGAAAAATCTTTAAGAGGATACACTAAAAACTTAAATAAATTTTAAACCAACATTAACAACACAACGTATATTTTAAATCTTTCATGAAGGAAATTAAAGCAAATTGAAGAATATTAATAAACTAAAAAAATGCTGAGATCTCTTAAACCACTGGGAATTCATTTTCTTCACAGCAATGTGCTTTTCAACATTCAAATTATATTCACTCTTGCTAACAAAATAACTTGCCACAGCAGAAAAAAATAATGAAAATATCAGTTCTGTATAACATACTATACTTATCAATATAATGGGAAGGTATGTTCTAGATATAGTTGACAGATAGTAGAAAGAGAGAAGGGTACAACCAACCCGAAAGCTAAATTCAAGCAGTAGTTGAGTACAGGTCCAAGAATGTGTATTTCAATAATCAAAAAATGCAAAAGGTTGAACCTAAACCCCATAGACGCTTTACGGGGAAAATGTATTTTTTAAAAAAGTTTAGATAGATTTAGTTAAATTGAGTAAATTTAACCATTCAAATTGTACTTGGCAAATTGGAAGAATGAACAAAATACAAGTCAATTTAGAGAGAGTAAACAAAGTTCACAATTACAAAATGAAACAGTAAAAGTGAATCCAGCTGTAAATCATTAAAATATAATGTTGTATTAAAGATGAAACTGAGGTGGTATCAGTGTACTTTTAGGGCACAGATATACTGTTAAGTTGCCTGGTAGGCAAATATCTGTATAGATAAATAAAATTCCTAATCACTCCAATTATAAAATTGAGATTATACTCCTAAAATAATAAGGCCAATACTTAATATCACATTTGAGGAAACAGCAAATTACCAAGACAACTGTTTAAAGAAAACTAGCTTTCATGAATATTACTACTGAAAATATATCACTGTACACCCATAAATTTACTTTATAATTTTAATACTAAAAGTGTTGCAACGTAAGAAATCTAAATCTTCTCTAAAACTCTCTCCAGCTTCTCAATATTCTAGTACTAACCTCTTCATTAGGTCATACTATTTCTTTACATTTCACCACAGCTAGGCACTTTTTTGTCTGTTTGTTTCGTCTGGGAAGTTTAGGGCAGGGAATGGATAAATACACACAGCAGAGCAAAATGGTATATTAAAAAATACTTGGAAGTAAGCAAGTGGAAGCACTCATTTATTTTACAGGCAATAATATCTTCAAGAAAACAATATTCTACAGGGAAGAGTATCCTACAATATGAGTATTTCTGTTATTCAATAATAATAAATTTTCACATAACTAAAGCTGGGCTAAAAAAAAAAGTGATGGCATATTTAGACAACCCTTCTAACTATGCTTAGTCAAGATGTTAAAATGTTACAGGGCCCACTTTGAAGTTCTGAAAATCAAATGAGGAAGCTAAAAGTCTAGAATAACTCCATAAGAAAGCAATGAAAATGACCTAAGACTTATGAAAAAAATAAATAGTGTTCCAAGAACGTAAATTATTTTATTTAATAAAGACTATAGAATTGTTAGGACTTAGTTCAAGTATACTAAGAGATACATAGTTGGACCTAAGAAAATGTTTATTCCACCTAAGGAAGGAACAAAACTAAACTACAACATTTAAAATTTGAATTAGGCATAAGATCATTTGCAGACCATGAGCACTGGAACACATTTTTTTAAAAGTTTCAAGCACAGGGATTACCTTTACAGAATCTTTAAGAATATAAAAAGGAATCTTGCTGGGTTGGATTTATTAGAACTGTATGAATTAAGGGCTACATAAATAAAGTTGCTTTTGAAATCAGTGCTAATATTAAAATCTCATTAGGCCTATTTTAAGATATAGGCTTTCTTTTATCAAAAAGTAGTACAAATTTTGGCACCGGTTAGAATAGAACATTTTGGGTCCATTCATTTATGAATAAGACAACTATCATTCATCACAAAGTTCAAGAAAAAATAGCTTGAATGTGCCAATAATTAATATTCAGCAACTGTAATATAATTGATACTATTTCTGAATTAAACTGACTTACAATTTTGTCTATTAGCAATCATGTTGAGAAAACTTCTTAGTGACCTGTGTGCTCAATCTCATTCTCTTCTTACAAGTCAATGGTCTCTTTCCAATTTAATTCAGAAAGGCAGAAAATACATGATGTTCATCATTCTATCAGCATTACAACTAATAACTGATTTAACATGACACAAAACAAACAAGGGTGATGAGGCAGACCTAGACAGAAATCCGAAAAGTCACACATAAAATCCCTTTTATGTAATTAAGTTTTATATCCTTCATGTCTTCTGTTAAAATAAAATGGTAAATAATTTATCTGACTACATTCACTATACTGTTACACGCTCTACGAATCTCAATCAAACCATGCAGTTATTTTCACATACTTAAATATACTTTTCATAAAGTATAATTCTAATAGCTATGCAGAGACTTGTGTGTTTGAAATTTTGCTTGTACAAAGGAAATATAACTTCTCATTACAGATTACATGTACATATAATGTTCACCTTTTTTCTACTGTTATGTTGTGCCACATATAACTATTTCCTCCCTATTTTAGGTTTCTAGAAAATCGTGAAGGTTTATCTTTTTTTTTTTAAGCAAAACCACTGCAATATAAGAAATGCAAAGAAATGAAACTCCAAGTACAGCTTATTCAGGCACAACCATTTCATAAATCTCTTCATATTATAATGTAATTAAAGGCCTATTTCCACCCAAAGTATAAATTATACAAAACCAATATCCCAAAATATGAGTCAGGCAATTCTGAACATTATAAATAGTTCATAATTAACATAAGTCTATGTTTCCTTTGATTGCTGTATTTATTCTAATATACACTGAAGTATATTGGTAACATTTTAACAACCTAAGTATAAAGTATTAATTGTACATATATTTAAGTTGAATTAAAATTATTCCCTTAAAATCCTCACATTCTTTTTTGTACTTAAAAGTGAACTTTTAGATGATCTTTTAAATTGAGTGTCCTCTCTCACCTACAGGGATGTTTCATCAGGTTTCTAGTCTCCTCTTTCAAAGTTAGTAATTTAATCACAATTGAACATTTATTTCACTTAATTTTAGATAACAATGGAATGGCGTGTATCCTCAGGAAGTATTTAACTGGACTGACGACTGAATATGAGTCTAGTTAGGCAATAAAATAAAAGGAAAAAAGGAAGGAAAGAAGTTAAGCAGGCAAGAGAAAAGAGGCCTTTAAAAGCTGTAAAGCTAATATTAAATTGGCCCTAATGATCACAGTGTATATAATTTTGTACCCACTCTTTTAATATAGATACAAATAAATCAAATTTGTAAGTAAAAAAGCTCCAAAACTGATACGAAATTGTATGACCCTAATGATCACCGTGTGTATAATTTTACACCCACTCTTTTAATATAGATAAAATAAATCAAAATTGGAAATTAATTGTGTTTAACAACATCAAACAAACACTACATTTAAAAAATCCAGTACACTGGAAATGTACTGATCCATAACTCATAGTGACAGAAAAGATAAACAGTCCCCTTGACAACATAAAACATTTCCCAAGGTATGCCACAATGCAAACTTGAAGACAAAATAACTGAAAGCTCATCTTCACTTCAGTTTTGACCTCTAACACTTGCTATTAAACATATCCCTCTTGCATCCGCTGCTGCCTAAACAAACTATTTAAGTTAGGAGAGCCTGCAAAGATGTGCCTTACAGGCAAACTTTTGTTTTCTAAAAGTAAATCTCTCCCAATACTTCCAGTTGGAAAACGTCCACTTCAGCTGCTTGACAACAGGACGTCACTTTCTCCCTTGGGCTTACCTGCTACTACTTAAGTATTCTTCCAAGTAGACTCTGGACATGTTGGGAGGTAGCTCTTTAAGCACTGCTGATCTATGATGACTACATATGCACACACCTTACACACTCCCACAGGTCCTTCGTACCCTTTCCCCTCCATCCTCCTCTGAGAGCTCACCCAGGCCACCTAGCGCACCTTGCATGGCCAAAGCCTGCCCACCAGGGAGCAAAGAGTACTTCAGGAATACTCCTCAAGAACAAAAAACTTACTGGATTTTAACATGAAAAGGAAAAAAAAAAAAAAAAAAAAGTGTGTATGTGTGTGTGGGGGGGAAGGGGGTGGTAGATGGGAGAACAGGAGGCTTACAGATAGCAGCTGTCCATTAAGTGGTTTAAATCTGTTGGTTAAAAAGCTGAATAAACAAATACACAGATGGGTCTAGGTCTTTGGGGATTCCGGATTCTGCGCAGTCTCCCAAGCGATGGCCAGGTCGACTTCTCTTGACTCATCCCTACGGAAAACGCGCACTGGCTCCACTTTCCAATCCCCAGACTTGCACCCGTTCTTCCCCTCACGTTCCTTCTAATCAAAGCGTCACCCCACCCGCCAGGTGCCCTAAGAGACTTACCTAAGAGATTCCGGAGTCTGAGAATAGTGAGGATAACTTTTCCTCCCTGCTCTAGAAAGGCCCCAACACCCACAGCAAGTGAGGGTCCGCACTGAGGTCGGGTGTCAGGGCGCGTTGCGGCCTCGCTGGTGGGCAGACGCGCGCGAAAAACGCGCGGGCGGCGCGCGCGGCCACCCAGTGGGTCCCGCCCGCGNGAGAAAGAGAGAGAGAGAGAGAGAGAGAAAGAAAGAAAGAAAGAAAACAGAATTTGTAAACTTACAGTATGTTTTCCAATGCAAAGAAGTAAAGCTATCTAAATGTGGTTATAAATCCCAGAAGAGATCTTGATTTGACCCATTTCCCTCCGTCTTTCCCCACAGAAAATAACAGAAATACTTGGCTTGTCCTTACTGTATTCATAGTGTACCCATTAGAAATATTTACATACACTTAATTCTATTCATATTAAGGTATAATGATGAATTTTATGATCAAATCCATCAGTTTAACTTTTGGTAAATATTATTATATTAGAGTACTGAACTACTGAAAGTTTGTTGTCCAAAATCACAAATATCCACTCACAACTTTCAAAATTTAAGCATAATGTTGTTTCTCAGATCAAGAATTTAAAAAGAGGATACAGAAAGTGGAACTTGAAGTATACTCACCTGAGATGAGAGCCATGACTTTGCCGATAACAAACAGTGTTTTCCAATGTGATGTGATATAAAATGGGTGTAGGATAAAAAATAAAAAGTAATTTCAAAGCAAGTTATGCAATGATATAGACGGAAGTAAATTCTTTGGCCTCCTATGAAACATTCATTCCTTCATTCGACATTTACTTACAGGGCTCTTCCCAAGTGCCAGGCACTGTTCTAAGTATTGAGTTAAACCAAAGCAAAACAAAATCCCTGGCTCCATGGAACCTGCATGTCATTGGGGGAAGATGTTAAATAAACATGTTTTCCAAATGTCAGTTAATGATAGTACTATGAAGAAAAATAAAATACGCTAAAGGTAAATAAAGTGATCCATGAGGATTTGTTACTTTATATTAGACAGTTAGAGAAGGCTTCTCTAACAAGGATACATTTGAGCAGAGACCTCCTGAAGTTAGTGAAAATACAGGAGGATAGATCATTCCAGAGAAAAGCTCTGGAGTAGGAGTCAGTTTATCTTACTTTTAGGAATATCAAGGAGGTTTGTATGTACACAGCAGGCCAAATAAGAGAAAAAACAACAATACCTTATGTAAAATCTCTTTTATTCTGAGAGACATAAGAAGCTTTTGGAAGGCTTATACAAGAGGAATACAGATATATTTTCAAAAGATCACTCTGCTGTGTGGAGAATAAACTGTGGTGCCTGGAGGGAGAAGAAGCAGGATCAACTAAGTAGTTATTGCAGCAGTTCAAGTAGGAGATGATGGTGTATCTGACCAGATTGGTAGCAGTGGCTGTACAAACTATATGTATAGAAGAAGATCATTTTTTGTTGCCATTTAGTTAAACTAAAGGTAGATTCCATAAGGAAAAAAATTGAAAACAAAAAGGAAGTGAAGAGTTAGCTACAGGCGTACAGACATAGATCAACCAAATCCTGGAACATAAATTTGGGTGAGGTAATAGTGAGGAATCGTTCTTAAAGATGTTGGGGATCTTTTTTTAAAAAAAATAGATGATTTTATGACAGTCTACATATGTTAAGATGTTAAGATATTTGGATTAGTGTACTGTAAGTTTTTCCTCACTATCTGCCAGTGAGAAATTTTATAAGTGCTTTCTCCAAAATATGTCTACCACTGATTTTTTCCTACCCCTAAAATACATTTTAAGAAAGTTTTTTTTTTTTTTTTTAAGGTTCAGAAAAAGTTGCAAAATGATGGCTATCATTGGGTGTGTGTACTAAAATGGTAAAAAGCTAAAATAATACAGAAAACTTTCACAGAGAATGCCATCAAATAAACATAAAATTAAATACCAGAAAATTTTTAAGATATTTCTAGCAGCATCCTTTCTTTGGGGAATTCAAAGTTAATTTCCTTAACCTGCTTTAAAAACAAAACAAAACAAAACAAAACTTCAGACATTCTAATGGTATAATCTTTTAGACTTCTGTTAGAAAAATCTTTAAGAGGATACACTAAAAACTTAAATAAATTTTAAACCAACATTAACAACACAACGTATATTTTAAATCTTTCATGAAGGAAATTAAAGCAAATTGAAGAATATTAATAAACTAAAAAAATGCTGAGATCTCTTAAACCACTGGGAATTCATTTTCTTCACAGCAATGTGCTTTTCAACATTCAAATTATATTCACTCTTGCTAACAAAAATAACTTGCCACAGCAGAAAAAAATAATGAAAATATCAGTTCTGTATAACATACTATACTTATCAATATAATGGGAAGGTATGTTCTAGATATAGTTGACAGATAGTAGAAAGAGAGAAGGGTACAACCAACCCGAAAGCTAAATTCAAGCAGTAGTTGAGTACAGGTCCAAGAATGTGTATTTCAATAATCAAAAAATGCAAAAGGTTGAACCTAAACCCCATAGACGCTTTACGGGGAAAATGTATTTTTTAAAAAAGTTTAGATAGATTTAGTTAAATTGAGTAAATTTAACCATTCAAATTGTACTTGGCAAATTGGAAGAATGAACAAAAATACAAGTCAATTTAGAGAGAGTAAACAAAGTTCACAATTACAAAATGAAACAGTAAAAGTGAATCCAGCTGTAAATCATTAAAATATAATGTTGTATTAAAGATGAAACTGAGGTGGTATCAGTGTACTTTTAGGGCACAGATATACTGTTAAGTTGCCTGGTAGGCAAATATCTGTATAGATAAATAAAAATTCCTAATCACTCCAATTATAAAATTGAGATTATACTCCTAAAAATAATAAGGCCAATACTTAATATCACATTTGAGGAAACAGCAAATTACCAAGACAACTGTTTAAAGAAAAACTAGCTTTCATGAATATTACTACTGAAAATATATCACTGTACACCCATAAATTTACTTTATAATTTTAATACTAAAAGTGTTGCAACGTAAGAAATCTAAATCTTCTCTAAAAACTCTCTCCAGCTTCTCAATATTCTAGTACTAACCTCTTCATTAGGTCATACTATTTCTTTACATTTCACCACAGCTAGGCACTTTTTTGTCTGTTTGTTTCGTCTGGGAAGTTTAGGGCAGGGAATGGATAAATACACACAGCAGAGCAAAGTGGTATATTAAAAAATACTTGGAAGTAAGCAAGTGGAAGCACTCATTTATTTTACAGGCAATAATATCTTCAAGAAAACAATATTCTACAGGGAAGAGTATCCTACAATATGAGTATTTCTGTTATTCAATAATAATAAATTTTCACATAACTAAAGCTGGGCTAAAAAAAAAAGTGATGGCATATTTAGACAACCCTTCTAACTATGCTTAGTCAAGATGTTAAAAATGTTACAGGGCCCACTTTGAAGTTCTGAAAATCAAATGAGGAAGCTAAAAGTCTAGAATAACTCCATAAGAAAGCAATGAAAATGACCTAAGACTTATGAAAAAAATAAATAGTGTTCCAAGAACGTAAATTATTTTATTTAATAAAGACTATAGAATTGTTAGGACTTAGTTCAAGTATACTAAGAGATACATAGTTGGACCTAAGAAAATGTTTATTCCACCTAAGGAAGGAACAAAACTAAACTACAACATTTAAAATTTGAATTAGGCATAAGATCATTTGCAGACCATGAGCACTGGAACACATTTTTTTAAAAGTTTCAAGCACAGGGATTACCTTTACAGAATCTTTAAGAATATAAAAAGGAATCTTGCTGGGTTGGATTTATTAGAACTGTATGAATTAAGGGCTACATAAATAAAGTTGCTTTTGAAATCAGTGCTAATATTAAAATCTCATTAGGCCTATTTTAAGATATAGGCTTTCTTTTATCAAAAAGTAGTACAAATTTTGGCACCGGTTAGAATAGAACATTTTGGGTCCATTCATTTATGAATAAGACAACTATCATTCATCACAAAGTTCAAGAAAAAATAGCTTGAATGTGCCAATAATTAATATTCAGCAACTGTAATATAATTGATACTATTTCTGAATTAAACTGACTTACAATTTTGTCTATTAGCAATCATGTTGAGAAAACTTCTTAGTGACCTGTGTGCTCAATCTCATTCTCTTCTTACAAGTCAATGGTCTCTTTCCAATTTAATTCAGAAAGGCAGAAAATACATGATGTTCATCATTCTATCAGCATTACAACTAATAACTGATTTAACATGACACAAAAACAAACAAGGGTGATGAGGCAGACCTAGACAGAAATCCGAAAAAGTCACACATAAAATCCCTTTTATGTAATTAAGTTTTATATCCTTCATGTCTTCTGTTAAAATAAAAATGGTAAATAATTTATCTGACTACATTCACTATACTGTTACACGCTCTACGAATCTCAATCAAACCATGCAGTTATTTTCACATACTTAAATATACTTTTCATAAAGTATAATTCTAATAGCTATGCAGAGACTTGTGTGTTTGAAATTTTGCTTGTACAAAGGAAATATAACTTCTCATTACAGATTACATGTACATATAATGTTCACCTTTTTTCTACTGTTATGTTGTGCCACATATAACTATTTCCTCCCTATTTTAGGTTTCTAGAAAATCGTGAAGGTTTATCTTTTTTTTTTTTAAGCAAAACCACTGCAATATAAGAAATGCAAAGAAATGAAACTCCAAGTACAGCTTATTCAGGCACAACCATTTCATAAATCTCTTCATATTATAATGTAATTAAAGGCCTATTTCCACCCAAAGTATAAATTATACAAAACCAATATCCCAAAATATGAGTCAGGCAATTCTGAACATTATAAATAGTTCATAATTAACATAAGTCTATGTTTCCTTTGATTGCTGTATTTATTCTAATATACACTGAAGTATATTGGTAACATTTTAACAACCTAAGTATAAAGTATTAATTGTACATATATTTAAGTTGAATTAAAAATTATTCCCTTAAAAATCCTCACATTCTTTTTTGTACTTAAAAGTGAACTTTTAGATGATCTTTTTAAATTGAGTGTCCTCTCTCACCTACAGGGATGTTTCATCAGGTTTCTAGTCTCCTCTTTCAAAGTTAGTAATTTAATCACAATTGAACATTTATTTCACTTAATTTTAGATAACAATGGAATGGCGTGTATCCTCAGGAAGTATTTAACTGGACTGACGACTGAATATGAGTCTAGTTAGGCAATAAAAATAAAAGGAAAAAAGGAAGGAAAGAAGTTAAGCAGGCAAGAGAAAAGAGGCCTTTAAAAAGCTGTAAAGCTAATATTAAATTGGCCCTAATGATCACAGTGTATATAATTTTGTACCCACTCTTTTAATATAGATACAAATAAATCAAATTTGTAAGTAAAAAAGCTCCAAAACTGATACGAAATTGTATGACCCTAATGATCACCGTGTGTATAATTTTACACCCACTCTTTTAATATAGATAAAAATAAATCAAAATTGGAAATTAATTGTGTTTAACAACATCAAACAAACACTACATTTAAAAAATCCAGTACACTGGAAATGTACTGATCCATAACTCATAGTGACAGAAAAGATAAACAGTCCCCTTGACAACATAAAACATTTCCCAAGGTATGCCACAATGCAAACTTGAAGACAAAAATAACTGAAAGCTCATCTTCACTTCAGTTTTGACCTCTAACACTTGCTATTAAACATATCCCTCTTGCATCCGCTGCTGCCTAAACAAACTATTTAAGTTAGGAGAGCCTGCAAAGATGTGCCTTACAGGCAAACTTTTGTTTTCTAAAAGTAAATCTCTCCCAATACTTCCAGTTGGAAAACGTCCACTTCAGCTGCTTGACAACAGGACGTCACTTTCTCCCTTGGGCTTACCTGCTACTACTTAAGTATTCTTCCAAGTAGACTCTGGACATGTTGGGAGGTAGCTCTTTAAGCACTGCTGATCTATGATGACTACATATGCACACACCTTACACACTCCCACAGGTCCTTCGTACCCTTTCCCCCTCCATCCTCCTCTGAGAGCTCACCCAGGCCACCTAGCGCACCTTGCATGGCCAAAGCCTGCCCACCAGGGAGCAAAGAGTACTTCAGGAATACTCCTCAAGATCAAGAAACTTACTGGATTTTAACATGAAATGGAAAAAAAAAAAAAAAAAAAA
>NW_016828776.1:152043-166546 GCF_001698545.2 Rhinopithecus bieti | reverse complement strand
GCCGCCGCCGCCGCACGTGCGCCGCCGCGAGCGCGAAGAGCGTTCCGACCCGCGCTGTGCCCGCCCGCCCGCCAGGGCCACTGTGGACTTCCAGGTAACAGCCAAGTGAGAAACCCTCCCTATCTCCGAAAGGTGTCTGCGCTCCTCCCACGTCCCCTCCCCGAAGTGCCGCGAGGTGCGATTTCACCCCAAACCCACCCACAAACAGCCAGGAGACCTCTCCAAAGCGAAATAAAAGTAAAACCAGGCCAGACCCCGGGGGAAGTGGGTCGTGCTAATGCGTGGACAGGGAAAGGAGCGCGATCAGGGGCAGCAGTTATCCCCATGCACGATTATCCCGAAGCGTCAGTAGGGCCCAAGAGTTTCTTGAGTCCAGAAACGGGAGTGTCCCCTTTCCGTCTCTCTCCTTCCCGGAGAAGTACTTCTGAGATGAACGCTGAAGTACCCAACTTAGACGCGAGAAGCGTGCACTTGCCCAACTGAGTAAATAAAGGTCAGCAGTGGGATCAATAAAGTGTGAGCTTCTAACCGCCAGATGTTTTTACTGTTGTTTCTCCTCCCGAGGTTGGGTGGGGGAGGGTGCGGGGAAGAAGGGGAAAAGACAACAAACAATTAAAAAGAAGAGAGTAAACAAACACACATCTGGTGTTTCGACACACATTCTCCTCCAGCCGCGGTCTCTCCGGACGAAGCAACATTTTGCATATTCCAAACTAAAAATCATCCGAGAGCCAACAGCAAGTCTCCCCTCTCCACCCCCTTTTCCCCTATCACAAAGCAAAATTAAAAAGAACAACAAGTGGTGATGCTGGGTCCGGAATGCGACCCCAACGCCGAGCCCAAATTTGACACATGTCACACTCGCCCCGGCAAGCAGGGCGCTGCCTTTGGGGCGAAACTTTGTCGCCACCACGGGAGGAGCGCGGAGCAGAGTAAAGTCGCAGCCCGGCCCGGCGTGGAGGTGGCTGGGACAGGGTGGGGTGCGGAGGTGCAGCGCGCCAGAGTGAGGGCCAAGAAACTTACCGCGACCGGGGACGCCGTGGGCAGCGTCCCAGGAGGTGGCACCCGCGGCGGCAAGGCAGAAGCCCCCAAACAACACACCCACGCGCGAGTCCGGGCAGCTGCTGCCGCGAGTGGGGGGCGCGCCCGGGGAGGGGGGGCGAGGAAGCCGCAGCCGGCGGACGCGGCCGCCGCATAAATAACCGGGGCGGGCTACGGGTCGCGCGGGGCTAGAGCTGGGGCGAAGCGGCGGCCGCGGAGCTGCACGCGCCGGTGTGTCTCGCGCTTTCTCGGAGGCTCGCGCTGTCTCGCGCAGCCGCTCCCCCCACCCGGATCTGTCTGTGTGTGTGTGTGTGTGTGTGTGTCTGTGTGTGTGTCTGTGTGTCTATGTGTGTGAGTGTGCGCTGGCAGGCGCGCGCACCCGGCCGCGCGCGGGTGTTGTTGGCAATGCGAACTGTACACACACTGCGCACGGGGCTGCCTCTCCTCGGAGGGGCAGGGTGGGGGACAGGACGCCGCAGAGGATTCTGAAGTACTGCCGGGCCACTTGTTTGTTTTGTTTTACTTTGCGTTGTTACTGTCGTTGATACAAAAAGAGGTTTGGAACCAGCTGGTTAGGATGCCTTTCTCCCCCGTCCACTTATCTCCCCCCGTTCCCTAACTTCTTTAAGGAGGGGGAAACGCGGAGCAGAATATTGTTCGGATTTGCAGCGGAGCCTCCTGGCTGACGTCAGGTCCACCTGCTATGTAAACAACCCGCTGGAGAACTTGTTTGTGCTGTGCCAGATCTTCCCCCACCCCCACTCTCTCCCCACCTCTTGCTCCGCCTTCTCCCGCTCGCCCCAGACGGCGAGTCAGGGAAGGGGGTGGGGAGGGAGGCGAGAACAAAACCGTATGCTGTATTGGCAAAACCGAGTTGTGTCTGCTGCTTCTTGGCAGTCCCCAAAGTACGTCCTCTCAGCAGACGGAGCTGCTGGCAAATGAAACAGGGGATTCCACTTGAAGTGCAGAAAGCCTCGAAGGGATCCAAAGCCCTCGGTGGCAGGGAGTTAAAGTACATGGTAGTCGGAAAGGGAGACCCGAGCGTGCGTTAAAGCGGTGGTTGGCCTTTCTTTTCATGGTGTGCGCCTCTGCGGCCTGGGGCGGAGAGAGGCCGAGTGTCTTTCTCTTCATTGTTGCCCTGGTTCCTGTCTCACTTGGGCCAAGGAGTTCTCGGGCTTCCTCGTGGTCGCGCAGCCCAGGTCACCGGGGCGCGGCTTGGAAGGAAGGGGCCGACGAACTGGGACTTAGAGAGTCCGAGGTTTTCGAGACGGGTCCTATCAGTGACTGAGGGACTGAGGGAGCAAAAGTAACCGGAAAGAAAGGAAAGAAGAAACGGCCAGAGCCTGCTCTGCGTGCACTTCAAAGCCTAGGCGCCCGCGAGGGGATGCGCGGGCCCAGCCTCCAGCTCTGGGTCCCGGCTCCTATTCGCCGAGTGTGACGCGGCTGGCCGGCCCGCGCGGGACCCAGGGGGGTGACAGGGGAAAGGCCGAGGGAGGACAGGGCGGGCCACGGAGGGGACGCGCGACCGGAATCCTGGCGAGGGGCTTCCTCCGGAGCCCCAGCCCAGCCCAGAGAGGGGCCGGCGCTCCCTCCCCGCCTTCTCCAGCCGCTCCCTCCCCTGCCCCGGGGCCGCGCGACCCTTCGCCGACCGCCTCCTCCGCGCGCCGCAGCCTGAGACCGCCGCTTTGCTCGCAAGTCAGTCGCAAAGCGTGGCGTTCCGAGAGGCGCTGAAACTTTCCTCCAAATAGCTGCGGCCAATAGGCCGTGGTGAACAGAGCCTGGCCCCGGCTGCTTCCCGGCCCTCCTCCCTGGGGAAAGAACGGCTAACTTGAACCCCTCCGGTGGCAGAAGAGGGAGTGGTGGTGGTTGGGGAGACGGGCGAACCGCACTAACTTGTGCCTTTGAATCTTTCCTTTCCTCAAAGAGCAGCGCGCCCTTTCTCTAAAGGGCAGCCGCGAGCTCACACACACACTTGGCACCAACCCTTTCCTTCAGAACCCGCGGCTCTCCTAGGGAGGAAGCAGCCCTGGCACCCAAGTCGGTAAACACACCGTCAGGGTTTTTTTAGTGGAACCAATTAAGTCAATAAGCCATGGGGCTGGCCCTGGGAAGACGGCCCCTGCCAGGAGGAAGAGGAACGAGGTAGAGTTGGGCTTTGAATTGCGGTTCTTTCCTTGAGCTTTTCAACTCCGGCAGTCCTCAAGTGCTGTGCCTACAGACTGTGTTCTCACTCTTTTTTAAATCGTCTTTTTCTGAAATGCAAGCTGAACAGTGGACAAATAATCCGAATCTTTTAAAAGTGGGAGCAGAGAGAGAAGGAGGAGCGGTCATTATCATTAGAAAACGCCAGCCCCAAATGGCCCTACCTCGCCCTTTTGAAAGGTGGGATAATTTTATGTTAAGTAATCTGCGTTTATGCTTCACTAGGAAACCTCAATAAAAACGGATTCTGAATTAACTTGAAACTATTTTGGAAGAGAGAAGAGTAAACGACGTGGAAATCCTTGGAAAGCTGGGGATGTACCTTTCCAGGGGGGTTGTAAATGAAGGGAACAGAACAATCAAAACGTGGACAGCTTCTCACTTCTCTTTCTTCTTCCTTCCCCGCGTACATCGACCCCACTGACTTCCCTTTCTCTCCAGGTGTACCGAGTAGTGAGCGGGAAAGGTTTATTGTAAAATAGCTTGGGCCACTTGGAAGATCAAGTTCCCAACGAGGAGAAGGAGGGTTCGGGTCTCAACACGTGGAGAGGAACGAGTTTAGTTAGCCTTTCACTTTTCTGTACACAAAGAAACGTTTTGGTGAAATTCGCAGCCTCTAACTTTCCTTTCTGGCGAGTACAGATAACCAAGAGATGCGAAAGGACATCTCAGTCGGAGGTGCATATATTTGTAGAGTGGGCGCGTACCTTTCCGGGGCCTCATTCTCAGTGAGACTGAGCCCGCAGCTCCCCAGTGCCGCCGCTCAACTTCGCCCCCACTATCTCCTCCTCGCCTGCTGCCATGCCCCAGGCCACCAACCCATCCCGCGGGGAAGCTGTTCAGGGAGTTGGGAAAACAGGTCCTGACACGAGCCACTGCCCTTGGTGGACCCCTCGGCTGCAGCCAATGGGCTGGGCCCGGGTTCGAGAGGTGAAAGTTCAGGTCCGGGGCTCGCAGCTCGCTTCGCCTCTCCGGCCGCCTCTTTTTCAGCCCCCGCCTCTGGCTACACTGCAGACACGGCCCGGCTACCAGGGGCCGCCACGGTGGCACGTAGTTTGTTGATGGGTGGTCATAAAATATATTTATTTGCAATTCCTTGAACTCGTCCACCACTCCCGCCCCACCATGGCCCCGAACACTGCAGGCTTTGTTCGCCTCGGCTGCTGCTGGAACTGGCCGGGGTTTAGCGCTCTGTGCCAGCAGACCCCCAAAAAAGTTGAAGTATAATAATAGGAAAACCGGGTTTCCGCAGCCGAGGAAAACGCTGAAAGGGCAAACAGCGATCGAATAGTTTTCTTTTGCACAAGTCACTGGTCAGCCCACTGGATCAAGGCAGCCTTTAAACGAAACGCTGCATATTGGAAAGAGAAGGAAAGCCAAATTCTGTCCCTGTAGTCGCCGCGGAGGGTCATAGCCACTGTTCAGGTCTCCTTTGCAGCACGTGGATCTGCAAAAGTCATTTAAAGAGGTTCCAGAAGAAAGTTCAATGGGACAACTGGGTGAATGAAGAGTTTCACCAAGTGGACATCAAAGCTTCCTCGGGAAAGTTTATTTGATTTCAAGTTTATTTTACGACGAAACCACAAATCAACAAAATCTGAGACACTGCTCTAGTACGGTGCTAGTACAAGATAAATTCGTTTGAAATGGTCTCTGTCAGCGCATCTTGCGCGAAATAAAACACCACAAATGAGACTTAAGTATAGCCAAGATGAAGGAAAGCGACGTACGCGAATGACAAATTAGAAATGTTAGTTTACTGCTTCTCCCGGTGAACCTCTTTGATTTTCAGTTATTTTTTAATAAAAATATAATTTCTCACACACTTAAGTCTGTTTTTTCCAAAACTTTCAAGCAACAACTACATTTTTCTCTTTCAGAGCCGTTTTATCTGTGTAATTGTGACTTGTACTTAAATTTCAACTGACTTGGAGAAATCGCTGGGAGAGAGGAAAGAGGGTGTTTTTAAATTATTTTTTCCTGTTATAAATAACAACTTCAAAATTGTTACTCACTTCAAATAGCTTGCAACTAAAGTTTTAAATGCAAAGTAAAATATTTTTCCTTTCACACAGAAAAAAGTCACATATCAGTTTGCTGTGTTTTCACATCCACTACAGTTTTCTGAAGATGAGCAAATAAGCAGATTCTTTTTAGACGACTTTTCCCCATTCTCCTCCCTGACATATTTAGGGAAAAGAGAAAATTCTAATTTCACCGAAGTCAAATCAAGGGTAATCTATGTTACATCAGACTGAATGGAAATACTGCGAAATTGGTGGAGTTACACCACCATCTGTCGTTAAGCTTAGGGACTACAAAATTTGGGACCTATAATAAATCTTAATAAGCTTTCCCAACTTTTTAAAAAAAGTTACAGACTATATTTTCATTTGTGTTTTATAGCCTATACCCTGAATTTACCTGGACTCTGAAGCAATACATATTTGTTCATAAACCTAAACTTCTACCTGGGTTCTCTCATCTTCAGAAAAATTAAAATACTCCACATCTGCCAGCCTGCACATAAAGCCCATTGGAATCAGCTATGGGCCTGCAGATTTCCACCGCCCTGCCCCTAGCTTCTGGTAGGCTGCTGGCAGAAACCATGGAGACTCAACAACAGGGGTTACCCATATCCTCCAGTGAATAATACACTTAATTCTCTCTCAAATGTAGCCTAATTCATTGTTAGTACTGTATATCTAATCTTGGAAAAAGGTAACCACAGCATATCACTGCTAAGAAGTTGGCTCTGAGTGTCCTAAAAATTTGATTGAAAGGCAGTTAATACTAGGTTCCAGTTTTAGCTGATCTTGGTAGAGAGGCAAAGATCAATTGCTCTGGGATGGAATCTTGCAGGCTGAGTAGGTTCTATACCCAGGAAAGCTTTATCCCAATGCATACAGAAAGGGGATAACTACTGTATAAAGAATTCCAATACTGAATCAAAAGCCTCCATCAAGCAGTGAAGACTCCATTTTTTTGTTTGTTTGTTTTTCACAACCCTCCAACCCTCCAACGACATAGTATTGATATTATAACTATATTTCTAAGGATCTTAAAATATTTCACTAGAATGTTGTACCCCTTTCTGTGGTAAGGACTTGATTACCGAATTTCTATTTTCCAGAAAATAAAAATCAATGAAAATAAAGTCTAATGACTTGCATATGTTAGTAACACATCAACTAAAAATAATGATGTTGACTCAATTCATACAAAATTTGTCTATATTTGACCAAACTTTGACCCAACAGAAAGGGACAATTTAATATGGTTCAGTTAATAGATCCCTACATTTTTCTGAGACATAGTCTATAAGAGAAGCAAAGTTACATTTTCTTTATACACTCACTGATTCATAGATGTGTGGAAATTTTCCTGATGCAAGGCTCTTTGCCTGTTTAATGTTTCTAACATGAAATAATCTTAAGGCTTGGTATGTTTCTGAATTACTATGAAATGTTATAACATGTAAGAAACTTCAAAGTATTCAATCCAATATCCTCCATTTTAAAATATTATTTAAGCAAAGCCCGGCATGCAGGATAAAAGCCATACAGCTCTTAGTTGGTAAAAATCCGAATAGCTTTTGAGCTATTTTGTGTCTTTAAACATACAATTAGTTCCTGTTTACCTCCAAAAATGCTTTTTTTTTTTTTTTTTTTTTTTTTTTTGTTGTCCGAATTTTGCCATACATCTCTGTGTCTTTACAGTTTCTTCACATCCATCAAAACTGATGTGGCTCAGTGATGGCAATAGCCTTGGATTTTATTACAGTATTGAAGATGTTAACTGTCATGTCATGCCCACTGTAATACACAGGAGAAAAAAAGTCTGATGACTCGTTTCTCTTGAAAGTCAATTAGACTCTACAAGGTTTCTTCAATAGTGTAAAGAGGTTCATTGCAAGTGTTCATCATAGAAAAGCTGATGGCAAGAGGTGCTAAAACAAACCACAGTTTATGATGTTTTTCAGGGTTAATTTTCTTCAGGGACTCATAGGAGAAACCCATAATCTCATCAGCAGCTTACCTTCAGTACAGTTTTAAGAAATAAAGGCTAACATGAGGCTATGAGACAAAATACAACTTTGATTTTTTAAAAGCTATGAGCAAAAAAGGACTATAGCAAGATTTGCATCAGTGTAGATTTTTGTTTTGGTTTAATAACCATATGGCTCCTGTAATCATAGTAGTTTACCCAAAGAACACACAGAAGTTATAATTGTAACAAATCATAAAAAGATTCAGTCATTTATCCTGTTTTCCTTCCCTTTCTCCTTCTCATTCTCCTTCTGTATCTCCCTCTTTCTATTTTCCTCCTCCTTCTTTTTTTCTCTCTGCCATAATCTTTGTCACCACCCTCACAATAAGAACTTTCACATTTTCCACAGATATTTCTCTCATGAACTCCAAATAAATGTATTCAATTGCTTATTAATAGTTCCATTTGGATTGTGCAATGGTAGCAATTTGCTCTCTTTTCTGCTTGGCCAGCTGCTCTTTATGCCACCTGGTTAATAGTTAATGGTACCTTAATTCACCCAGTCCCTAAAGCTGAAGCAATCCAAGTCATATGTGCCAATGCCTCCATCTTCTCAAATCCAAGCAGCATTAGGCCTTGTTCATTGTTACCTATTATTTTTTCCGTCGTCCTCTTCCATCTGTCCTTATGGTTATTGCCTTACCTCAAGTCTTTATAATTTTTTATGTAGTCACTCTTGATTGCTGTCTAATCACCTTCCCTACTTCCAGTCTCTCTTTGTTCCAGTTCATCCTCCTCATTGCTTTCCAAGACACATTTAAAACACATGTCACTTATAATCAGGCAAAGGCTCCCTGCAGTCAATGGAGTCAAATCTTAAATTTTCAGTCTTGTGCAACAAAGATGTCTAGCAAATATGAAATATTTAATAGTCTTTTTGGCATGAATGAGTGAATGAATAAATGAAAATCATGCCCCAGACAAATATATTTTATATGTAAAATATACTGTCAGAACATTGTCAGATATATTTTTTTTGCTGTGTATCACTTTTAGCAAATCCATATATCCGCTTTGCTATGCAAACATCTGGCTAAAATAGTTATAACTGATGATTTTCATATTAAAGAACTTAGTGGATAGCTATAAAGATATATTAAAACTGGCATTCAAATTCCCAACTGCATTATTTAATGGCTCAACAAATATTTATATATTAAGCACTGTGGTAGGTTTCAGGGAATTAAAGATGTGTAAGATTAGGTCCATACCCAAACCTCACATTCTAATGAGGGAAAAAACATGTTATACGTAGACTAATTCAATAAACTATAAGATAGAGGTTTATGCAGGACACTGTAAGACCAGAGAAAACATTTCTTAAGGCTACAGTAAGAAAATAACACAGCCCTATTTTTTTGTTTCTGATAATCACTTAAAAAATTAAATCTAACAATGTATCTTTTGAGTAAAAATATACACTTCACCAAATACTTGCCTAAGAAAATTTATACTCTTTGGACCAAAGCATGAAATTGTGGTAAAAATATGATAATATCAAATATAATGGTGGGTTTAACAACTAGGAAGAGGGACTCCGTTAATCCCTTAAATTATGTTACTCTTACATACATGCACTTTTATAAAAGATTATTTTAATTTTCATTATTTTACCACAGGAAAATAGTTTTATAATAGGAACTGAAAGAAAGTGAAAGAAAATGTAAAACTGAAATGAAAGTAAAAGAAAATGTTCTCAGTTTATTCACACATTTTCCTCTCAGTATTTCTCTAACTCTCAAGTGAAGTAAGCAAGTTATCCTGGGCCATCATATTCCTGGGAGACAATCATAGGAAATTGCACTCCCCAATCTCTTTCTTCCTCCAACCTCCTTTTTCTTTTTTTCTTTGTTTCTTTCTTTTTTTTTTTTTTTTTTTTTGATAGGGTCTCACTCTAGCCCAGGCTGGAGTGCAATGGTGTGATCTCGGCTCACTGCAACCTCTGCCTCCCGGGTTCAAGCGATTCTCCTGCCTCAGCCTCCCAAGTAGCTGGGATTACAGGTGTGCCACCACACCCAGCTAATTTTGTATTTTTGGAAGAGATGGAGTTTCACCATGTTGGCCAGGCTGGTCTCAAACTCCTGACCTAAGGTGATCTGCCTGCCTCAGCCTCCCAAAGTGCTGGGATTATAGGCATGAGCCACCTTGCCCGGCCCCAGCCACCTTTTTCTGTCTCATCAAGGTGCATACCGGTTTCCTTCTACCCCTCTTCCTTTTCATCACTCCCACCTCAGTACATAAACATAGACTAAGCAATACTTTCTTTGTTACAAGTTATCTTCCCTCAAAATTCCTTCTCTTTTCTTATTCTTTTCATTTAACTCAGCATTTCTCAATAATCATCTCTTTTTCTCTTCCACGCTCTTCCAAGTACACACACATGCACACACACACTCACATACCCATCATAGTTGCTGTGTTTAAGAGCAGAGCTACTCATGTAAGAAATTAAGAAATGAAAACTTAACGAGAACATTTTAAAAAGTAAAAAGAAAACAAACAAAAAATTAGTGTTATTAGCTTTTAAATCTTTGAAAGTCCCTGGATAAGGGAGCAGAGAAACACTCTTATGCTCCTCTGGAAGTTAAATTGATACAATTAGAAGGCAATTTCTCAACCTGTGTTAAGGCTGCTAAAATTAGTCCCATAGCTGGATTGCAATCCAAAAGAAATAATCTGAAATACAAACAGAAAAGTTTCCTGCAAATGCTGTTTGTCATAGAATTATTTATAATAGTACATATTTGGGAAAAATATAAAAGGTCAACCCTATATAATATAGGCTTGGTACTAAAATAATATTTACGGGATGTTTTAATGACAAAACGCTTTTGTTACATTATCTGGTGGAATAATAGCATATAAAAATGTACCAAAGGAAGACCAGAAAGAAACATGCCATAGTGATATTACCCTTCAAGATAGTCTGTATTTATCCCCATATTCACACCCTTGTGTAGTCCTCTCCCACATTGTTCCAGGCTCTGTTATTGTGGCTGATAGTATATGGCCTAAGTGACAGTATGGCACTTCCTGAGTTTAAGTTATAAAAGATGGTGGCTTTCATCTAGGTATCTGGATCTCTCTCTCTATCACTTTATCTGGCAAGCTGCTGTGTTTTAAACAGCCCTCTGGAGAGACCTTTATGGTAAGGAAGTATAGTATTATAGTATCTGGCCAATAGCCAGAGAAGAATTGAGATCTCCCAACAACCATGTGACTGAACTTGGAAGCAGACCATTCTTTCCCAGTTGAATCTTCTTGAGATGTCTGGAACCCTGGCTAACAGCTTAATAACCTCAAGAGAGAAACTGGGCAAGAACCACTCAGGTAAGCCATTCCTGGATATCTGACCCTTGAAACTATGAACTAATAAATATTTGTTGATTTAAAGTTGCTAAATTTGAGGTTAGTTGTTACACAGCAATAGATAGCGAAAACAACCGTGATAAGAAAAGCACTTTGGGAGGCCGAGACGGGCGGATCACGAGGTCAGGAGATCGAGACCATCCTGGCTAACACGGTGAAACCCCGTCTCTACTAAAAAATACAAAAAAAAAAACTAGCCGGGCGAGGTGGCGGGCGCCTGTAGTCCCAGCTACTCCGGAGGCTGAGGCAGGAGAATGGCGTAAACCCGGGAGGCGGAGCTTGCAGTGAGCTGAGATCCGGCCACTGCACTCCAGCCCGGGCGACAGAGCGAGACTCCGTCTCAAAAAAAAAAAAAAAAAAAAAGTTATATTTAAGTTGTAGAATTTCAGGTTTCTTTTAGAATTACCTCCAGTCAACATCTTCTAGTAAAACTGGATTTATCTTAAGCATAGTACAAACATTAAAGAAAAAATTACATTTCAGTTTTTACTTTTTATTTTATTTACTGAAAAGAGTGGTATTACACATTCTGTAATATAATCTAATAGGGTTTCTACATATAATAAGTACATTTCATGAACTAGCAGGGTATTTGAATACCATTTGCAAGATTGTTTCTGAAAAAATGCATTCCAAGTTTTGGGCTTGCTATAAAATCCATTTTAACTTGTCAGCTTCCTATATATGTCTATCAAAAAATCATATTAAAAGAACATTTTAGGCTTTGATTACCTTGACAGGATAACTGTTAGAGTATTTTCAGTCTTGTCTCAGGTAAATGAGTAAAAACAATCTATAAACTGAGAGAGTAAGACTACTTTCTCAGTTCATATTTAAACATAAGAAACAATCATTGTCTCTTGAGATTTTTCTAATTAGGTTATAGCAGTTACAGTAGTTGAGTAGAGAATGTCAAAGCAAGTTCTAAATTAGTTTAGCAAAAATTAACAAATCAATAAATTTTTTAAATCAAATTACAATAAACATACTAAGACAATGGGTTGGCTAATCTGTTAATATGTCTGTCTCTTCATAATATATTATAAAAACAAAAAGTAACAATTTTATGCCTAGTTAATTTTTTGGAGAGTTTAAGTCATGGAAAGCCATAGAAAGTCATTTATGGATCCTGATCATATTGATTATATAATCAATTTCAATAATATCAAGATTGTGTTGTGATTTAAACAAACTAATAAAGTTAAATAGGCATATAAAATAATTTCCCTAACAGGAATATACAATGTGAACATATTAATTATTTAGTTATTTTGACAATATTCTTAGGGTAACCAAGAACGCCAAGTACATTGTTGAGTTTACTTCAAGACTATTATACAGAATATTATTAGTATTTTTATGATCATAAATATAGTTCCTGTCATAAGAATATATGATATGTATTAGATAAATTTCTGCTAAAGCGAGATTTCATTTCTGTATCCAAAGAGTCTTACATTTTCTGACTTTTTTTTGAAGTTAAAAAAATTCTTTTTATTACTTCTATGATCCTTTGTCCATCATGTTGTTGATTCATCTTCTGTAACAATTCTCTTTTCCACCTCCTCACTAAATTCTGTGAATCAGGATCAAAGACAAAGATGTCTGAACTAGTGAAAGAAATGTATGATATTTTAACCAATTGAAGAAAACTCATTGATACCCTCTATGGTTATTTGAAATAACTAGGTCATTAAGGATCATAAATCATAAAGTATCCTTGCTAGAAAAAATCGGGTATCTGTTAAGCAAAAATCCATGTTCATTAGTCCATGATCCTATATGCAATCAAGTTCAGGTAATTTTTTCTTAGATAAAGGATATGAAAACTCTATGTTGGGACATAATGCTATTGGGAAAAGGACATGCAGAAATGAATCATTGAAGGCAATTTGACCTCTAAAATGTGATTAGTAAGATGAGCTCTACCTCGCAGATTTTAGCAGGGAAATGTGGTGAGCATATGTAAGACTTTCAAAGGAAAGGAAGTTCATACAGCTGTTTGACTGTGAGAATTAGATAAACTATAGTAATAAAACATAAACCCTTTTACTTCCTGAATTCAATTCAGTTTGATTCATTTCAGCAAATATTTATTGAGTCCACATTATTTGTCTGTCAATATTTAATAGCTCAGAATCATAATCTTTGGGTTAGATAAGAGCTTAAAGGTCCCCTAATCCAAGATTCTTCCCAAAGGAAGAATTTGGGTATGGATTTTTGTTATGAAGTGATATTTCTTGGAGTCTTTTCATTAAAAGTAGTCAGGAAACAAGAGTCCAGAGATGGCTGCCTACCCAAACTCTTTCCCAAATTTCTTGCATTTCAAAGTAAGTGTCCTCAGAACTTTTCTTGATTACATATTGAGCAGATTATTTCTGGAAATGTATAGCCTAAACTGGAACTGGAATACTTATTTCTTGGAAGACTGCTGTTCCTGCCTCCACTCCCCCAGGTAAACCTGGACTTCTTATCAATCCTTTGTTATTTCTTTCTAAAGGTTTATAAACTAGTGCTAACTCTTGATCCCTCTGCAAGAGGGTCTGAGGCCAGCCTTCTCCTAGGTGAGTTTGCTTTTTCATTGCCTCCTCACTATTGACTTTGAATAGAGCGTAAGATTCTTACCTTGCTTAGTAGCCACCTTGAACTTTATACTGACTACCTGAGGGAAGTCCTTAATTCTATAGTCATCAAGTTCATCAATGATTTGATGCTAAGGGGGGATTATTTTACCATCAGGAGCTGACACAGCTGGAAGAGAAAACATCTAATGAGCACCTGTTCATTAGGGCCAGAACAGGACCAGAAGTCCTGTTCTCTTTTATGGCAGAAAGTTGGGGAGTGCTTCCTTAAGAACATCGTAGAGAGATATGGGTGTTTAGGTTTCCTTTGCAGTGGATGCTTAAGTTTCCTTATCTTGCCACTTCTACAGTGCCTTCTGGAGAACTCACTGGCAAAAGGGGATTATCCTGAAGTCAATATATAGGATAATCAGGTACATTTATTGTTAGACATATACCTTTGTTATCAACTGTAATGATGTCTAAGATGAAGTCTTAGATGTTTGTAAGAAACATAATCTGGGCCAGGTGCAGTGGCTCATACTGTAATGCCGGTACTTTGGGAAGCCGAAGCTAGAGGATCACTTATGTCCAGGAGTTCAAGACCAGCCTGGAGAACATAGAGAGACCTGTGTCTCTACAAAAACTTTAAAAATTAGCCAGGCAATGGTGGCACGTGCCTGTGGTCTCAGCTACTCGGCATTCTGAGGTGGGAGGATCACTTGAGCCCAGGAGGTCGAGGCTGCAGTGAGCCATGATTACACCACTGCACGCCAGCCTGGACAACACTGGGTAATCTTTTCTCAAAAAAGAAAAGAAAAAAGAAAAAAAAAGAAACATTATCTGTATGGAGATTTGATGGAGCATGCTCAGTTAAAAGTATATCAGAGTTACACTATCTTTGCCATTCACAGTCATTAAACAAAATAGGTGTCACTGTTATTTTGCCAACTATAGACTATCTAGGTCTAAAATATAATTTGAAAATTACATAACAAGAGAGATGATTGGATATAGTAATTATTGCTTTTTTATTTTTAAAATAACGATAGAAATGAAAGCAAATTCACCATGAAAGATGATTCTTCTCATTTAGAGACATTTGGGATTCACATACAATTGGTACAAGAAAGATGTACTGAGAGAAGTTTTAACCAATTGATTTTATGTTGCAATTAAAAAAAATCATATAAGGAAATTGTATTACTAATAAGTTTTCAATTTTTTTAGCTGTGTATTCTGATATTTTCTATTCTAAAATAAATCTCTCACTCTATTTT
>NW_016828776.1:139144-151974 GCF_001698545.2 Rhinopithecus bieti | reverse complement strand
AAAAAAAAAAAAAAAAAAAAAAAGTTATATTTAAGTTGTAGAATTTCAGGTTTCTTTTAGAATTACCTCCAGTCAACATCTTCTAGTAAAACTGGATTTATCTTAAGCATAGTACAAACATTAAAGAAAAAATTACATTTCAGTTTTACTTTTATTTTATTTACTGAAAAGAGTGGTATTACACATTCTGTAATATAATCTAATAGGGTTTCTACATATAATAAGTACATTTCATGAACTAGCAGGGTATTTGAATACCATTTGCAAGATTGTTTCTGAAAAAATGCATTCCAAGTTTTGGGCTTGCTATAAAATCCATTTTAACTTGTCAGCTTCCTATATATGTCTATCAAAAAATCATATTAAAAGAACATTTTAGGCTTTGATTACCTTGACAGGATAACTGTTAGAGTATTTTCAGTCTTGTCTCAGGTAAATGAGTAAAACAATCTATAAACTGAGAGAGTAAGACTACTTTCTCAGTTCATATTTAAACATAAGAAACAATCATTGTCTCTTGAGATTTTCTAATTAGGTTATAGCAGTTACAGTAGTTGAGTAGAGAATGTCAAAGCAAGTTCTAAATTAGTTTAGCAAAATTAACAAATCAATAAATTTTTTAAATCAAATTACAATAAACATACTAAGACAATGGGTTGGCTAATCTGTTAATATGTCTGTCTCTTCATAATATATTATAAAACAAAAGTAACAATTTTATGCCTAGTTAATTTTTTGGAGAGTTTAAGTCATGGAAAGCCATAGAAAGTCATTTATGGATCCTGATCATATTGATTATATAATCAATTTCAATAATATCAAGATTGTGTTGTGATTTAAACAAACTAATAAAGTTAAATAGGCATATAAAATAATTTCCCTAACAGGAATATACAATGTGAACATATTAATTATTTAGTTATTTTGACAATATTCTTAGGGTAACCAAGAACGCCAAGTACATTGTTGAGTTTACTTCAAGACTATTATACAGAATATTATTAGTATTTTATGATCATAAATATAGTTCCTGTCATAAGAATATATGATATGTATTAGATAAATTTCTGCTAAAGCGAGATTTCATTTCTGTATCCAAAGAGTCTTACATTTTCTGACTTTTTTTTGAAGTTAAAAAAATTCTTTTATTACTTCTATGATCCTTTGTCCATCATGTTGTTGATTCATCTTCTGTAACAATTCTCTTTTCCACCTCCTCACTAAATTCTGTGAATCAGGATCAAAGACAAAGATGTCTGAACTAGTGAAAGAAATGTATGATATTTTAACCAATTGAAGAAAACTCATTGATACCCTCTATGGTTATTTGAAATAACTAGGTCATTAAGGATCATAAATCATAAAGTATCCTTGCTAGAAAAAATCGGGTATCTGTTAAGCAAAATCCATGTTCATTAGTCCATGATCCTATATGCAATCAAGTTCAGGTAATTTTTTCTTAGATAAAGGATATGAAAACTCTATGTTGGGACATAATGCTATTGGGAAAAGGACATGCAGAAATGAATCATTGAAGGCAATTTGACCTCTAAAATGTGATTAGTAAGATGAGCTCTACCTCGCAGATTTTAGCAGGGAAATGTGGTGAGCATATGTAAGACTTTCAAAGGAAAGGAAGTTCATACAGCTGTTTGACTGTGAGAATTAGATAAACTATAGTAATAAAACATAAACCCTTTTACTTCCTGAATTCAATTCAGTTTGATTCATTTCAGCAAATATTTATTGAGTCCACATTATTTGTCTGTCAATATTTAATAGCTCAGAATCATAATCTTTGGGTTAGATAAGAGCTTAAAGGTCCCCTAATCCAAGATTCTTCCCAAAGGAAGAATTTGGGTATGGATTTTGTTATGAAGTGATATTTCTTGGAGTCTTTTCATTAAAAGTAGTCAGGAAACAAGAGTCCAGAGATGGCTGCCTACCCAAACTCTTTCCCAAATTTCTTGCATTTCAAAGTAAGTGTCCTCAGAACTTTTCTTGATTACATATTGAGCAGATTATTTCTGGAAATGTATAGCCTAAACTGGAACTGGAATACTTATTTCTTGGAAGACTGCTGTTCCTGCCTCCACTCCCCAGGTAAACCTGGACTTCTTATCAATCCTTTGTTATTTCTTTCTAAAGGTTTATAAACTAGTGCTAACTCTTGATCCCTCTGCAAGAGGGTCTGAGGCCAGCCTTCTCCTAGGTGAGTTTGCTTTTCATTGCCTCCTCACTATTGACTTTGAATAGAGCGTAAGATTCTTACCTTGCTTAGTAGCCACCTTGAACTTTATACTGACTACCTGAGGGAAGTCCTTAATTCTATAGTCATCAAGTTCATCAATGATTTGATGCTAAGGGGGGATTATTTTACCATCAGGAGCTGACACAGCTGGAAGAGAAAACATCTAATGAGCACCTGTTCATTAGGGCCAGAACAGGACCAGAAGTCCTGTTCTCTTTTATGGCAGAAAGTTGGGGAGTGCTTCCTTAAGAACATCGTAGAGAGATATGGGTGTTTAGGTTTCCTTTGCAGTGGATGCTTAAGTTTCCTTATCTTGCCACTTCTACAGTGCCTTCTGGAGAACTCACTGGCAAAAGGGGATTATCCTGAAGTCAATATATAGGATAATCAGGTACATTTATTGTTAGACATATACCTTTGTTATCAACTGTAATGATGTCTAAGATGAAGTCTTAGATGTTTGTAAGAAACATAATCTGGGCCAGGTGCAGTGGCTCATACTGTAATGCCGGTACTTTGGGAAGCCGAAGCTAGAGGATCACTTATGTCCAGGAGTTCAAGACCAGCCTGGAGAACATAGAGAGACCTGTGTCTCTACAAAACTTTAAAATTAGCCAGGCAATGGTGGCACGTGCCTGTGGTCTCAGCTACTCGGCATTCTGAGGTGGGAGGATCACTTGAGCCCAGGAGGTCGAGGCTGCAGTGAGCCATGATTACACCACTGCACGCCAGCCTGGACAACACTGGGTAATCTTTTCTCAAAAAAGAAAAGAAAAAAGAAAAAAAAAGAAACATTATCTGTATGGAGATTTGATGGAGCATGCTCAGTTAAAAGTATATCAGAGTTACACTATCTTTGCCATTCACAGTCATTAAACAAAATAGGTGTCACTGTTATTTTGCCAACTATAGACTATCTAGGTCTAAAATATAATTTGAAAATTACATAACAAGAGAGATGATTGGATATAGTAATTATTGCTTTTTTATTTTAAAATAACGATAGAAATGAAAGCAAATTCACCATGAAAGATGATTCTTCTCATTTAGAGACATTTGGGATTCACATACAATTGGTACAAGAAAGATGTACTGAGAGAAGTTTTAACCAATTGATTTTATGTTGCAATTAAAAAAAATCATATAAGGAAATTGTATTACTAATAAGTTTTCAATTTTTTTAGCTGTGTATTCTGATATTTTCTATTCTAAAATAAATCTCTCACTCTATTTTCAGTTTTGATTGCTGGTTCTGATTTTGTAGATTTCCGACTTTCATGAAGGCAGTACACTTAATGAGTGTTTAATTTACTGATGTGTAAATGTTAACACGGGTAATTTTGAAAATCCTTAAAGTTAACCAGTTACTAATTAGATTAGTCCTTTTGAAAGTGAGTTTAAATTTTGTCATATATTTTACAAAGTAGACATTCAGAAAAGGGAAGAGAGCTACTATTTGGACAGAAGCATGCATATAAATGAAAATGACAATTCATTATACTAAAAATAAATTTATAAATTGAACTTTATCAAAATTAAACCTTTTACTCTGTGAAAGACCCTGTTAAAAGGATGAAAAGACAAACTACTGGGATAAAATATTGGCAAACCACATATCTGAACAGAGATTTTATCTAGAACCTATAAAGATTCTCAAAACAGAACAGTAGAAAAAATGATAGTCAATTAGAAAATTGTCAAAAGATGTGAGAAGACATTTCACCAAAGAGGATATACAGATAGCAAGTATGCACGTGAAGCAATATTTATCATTAGTAGCTATTACATATCTATTAGAACTGCTAATATAAAAAATAGCAGCAGTAGCAAAGACTGGAAGGATGTGGAACAACTGGATGTCTAATGTGTTGCTGGTGAGAATATAAAATGGTACAGCCACTCAGAAAAATAGTGTGGCAGTTTACTTTAAAACTAAACGAATTCTATACAATTGAGCAATTGCACTCCTGGGCATTTATCCCAGAAAAATGAAAATTTAGGCCTACACAGAAACCTGTAAAGGAATTTTTATAGCAGCTTTATTTGTGATCTCCTCAAACTGTAAAAACCCCAAATATTCATCAATATGTGAATGGTTAAACAAACTGTGGTACATATATACATTGGAATACTACTCACCAATGAAAATGCAATGGATTATTTATATATGTAATAACTTGGATGGATTAAGGACATTATGCTGAGTGAAAAAAGCCAATCTCAAAGGTCACATAGTATATGATTCCATTTATGTAACAGTCTCAACATAAATTATGGAAATGGGAAGAGATTGGTGGTTTCCAGAGATTAGTGGTCATGGGGTAAGGGAAATAGGTCTGACTGTAAAGGAGTAGCATAGGAGATCTTTCTTGTGATGGAATAGTTCTGGTTTTTTTTCTTCTCTGGTGGCTATACAGAAATACATATGTGATAAAATGTCACAGAACTGTACATCATACCAATGTCAGTTTCCTGGTTTTAATGTTATACTATAGTTATGTAGGGTGTAACCGTTGGAGGAAACAATGAAAATTACAAATAACTATTCTGTATATTTGAACCTTCCTGTGACTATCTACCTGATTATTTTAAAATATACAGTTATAAAAATTTTAAATACATATGTAAAACCAATGGAGAAAGCCCAAAAGGGATTGTAATAAAACCAGAGGAGATAACTACTGCCATAGACCTAAACAGACAGTTTATGTCGCTGGATAATATTTAAGAAAAATGTCCTCTCATTGTTTTGTTGAACAGTAATGCTTATTTCCACATGTCTAAGCATAAGAGGACTCCTGTGAGATAAAGACATTTTGGAGATGAATGGTGGTAATGGTTGCACAATCACGTGCATGTGCTTCATGGCACAGAGCTGTACACTTGGCGATGTTTGAAATGGTATTTTGTCTTGAACATATTTTACTACAGACACAAAATAGTGCTCCTTTGGGTTCCACCTCTGGCAGCTGGGAAATGATTCTTCCTTTTGGTATATTTATGATCCTTGTAGAAGAAGGGACTAAGCAAAAGCAGGAGTTCAATCCAACAAAAGAAATTGAGCGAAGAAAGAAACAAATTAATTGTTTCCTTTGGATTTTAAATGCATATTTTATATAAAGGAAATTCTGTACCTTGAAGGACATATATTCTTGGATTTGTTTTCCAACAATGCCAGTGGTGTTATTGTTTATTTTCCATTAATATAAAAATAATATACATTCATGGAAATATATAATGCAGAGAGAAATAAAGAAGGGATATACCATTAATCCAAAATTCCCACTATCAAGAATTTACTTTCTTTCTCTTTCTCTCTCCTTCCTCTCCTCTCCCCCTCCCCTTCTCCTTTCCCCTCCCCTACCCTCCCCTCCCCTCCTCCTTTCCTTTTCCTTTTCTCTTTCCCTTTCCCTTTCCTTTCCTTTCCTTCTTTTCTGATAGGGCCTTGCTCTGTCCTCGAGGCTGGAGTGCAGTGGTGCCATCATAGCTCACTGACGCCTCGATCTCCCAGGCTTAGAGAGTCCTTCCACCTCACCTCCCAAGTAGCTGGGATTACAGACGTATACCACCATCCCTGGTTAATTTTTTATTTTTTGTAGAGACTGGGTCTCATAATTGTTGGCCAGATTGGCCTTGAACTCCTGGGTTCAAGTGATCTGATCCTCCTGCCTTGGCCTCTTAAATTGCTGGGATTACAGGTGTGAGCCACTGTGCCCAGGCAAGAAATTACCATTTCTAACATCTTAGCATATATTCTTCCCCAGTGATTTTTGTTTATGCACCACACACACACACACACACACTTACACAGAAATATGCTTTTTCACTTAACTATGTTGTATACATTGTTGTATATAAATTAACTTAGAGCTACATAAAAATTTTTAAGGAAGCAAATGTATGATTGAACCATGGTTTAATCAATCAATTATTAGATATCAGTTTCTGATAGAGGTGTGCTGAATTTCCTGAAATAATTATAAATTTGTCCACTTCATTTGTAACTCTGTTATTATTGCTTCATATCCTTTATAAGTATGCAATTAAGTGAAAACCATTCATGATTTGTTTCATCTTCTTGATATATTAATCCTTTCATAACTACAATGTGTTTCTCTTCATTCTTATTATTGCTATGCTTTCCTTCTGAGGATGGTTTAGTGGTTCCTACAAATATTTGGAAAGGTAACATTTTTAGTTTAGTTTAATGCTAAGAACATTTTAATTTTGGTTTTTTAAAAAAGCAGTTTTAGGATATGTTATTTTGTTTCCAGATAGGTAGAATTTCTAAAACTTTTGTTACTGATAATTGTATTACTCTGGAATGTAATTTACATGATATTTATTAATGCTTCTCTTATGAACTAACAAAAGGATAATTTTTCCAAAATTTCATGTGTGATTGAAAATAATTTTGGTTATGGAGACATATGTCTTATGGTTTTACCTTGTTAACTGTATTCTTCAGATCTTCTGTATCTTTGCTTATTTTTTGTTTGCTTGGTTTAGCTGATTTGAGAAGCCTATAAAAAACCTTCTACTATAATAGTTATTGATTGTTTATCACCCCCCATTCAGGTCTGTTATTTGTTATGCATACTTTTGAAGCTATATGTTAGATGCATATATGTTATTGAAACATTCTTGTTCTTTTATTATTTTATAATGATGCACTATTCTAGTATCTATTTTAGTGATGAAAATGTTGCTGTCAGTCTATTGTTCCTTAGGAGTTAATATTTTTTTTATTTTTGTACCTTTTATAATTTTATCTTTATTTTAGATAGGCGAACTTGTGTTTTTATTTCTAGGAAGTTCTGTTATTATATCTTCAGATAACACTTCGTTGTCGTGTCCTTCACTGCTCTACTTCCAAAATTCTTATGCGATGTGTGATGGAGATTGTTGGTCTGTCCCCTGTCTTTCTTAATTGTTCCTTCATATTTTCTCTCTTTCTATATCTCTAGGCTATATTTTGCATTAGTTTCTCAGCAGTATCTTCAATTCGTTAATTTATGTTATTATTATGATCTGTTTTGGTCTAGAGTTTATCTCAAAAATTAGATCTCTATATTTCAATGATCGTATTTTTTATTTCGAACTTTTCTAATAATTCTTTCTTACACCTACCTCTTATTTTTAAAATTCTGTGCCTGATTCTTTTTTATACTTGTTGTTCTTTTAATGATTTGTGCGTTTGAGCAGTCCAAAACATACCTATTTTAGAGTCTCTATCCAATTTTTCCAAGATTTTAATTTTACCTGAGGTGCATTCATTTTCTAATTTTGTTTTGCTGTTGTTGACTTCCAGTAGTATGTTTATGACTCTCATTTCCAATTCAGGCCTCATCCCTTTATCAGTTCAAACCCTGTGTCCTGTGAAGGGGACCATATTGTAATTAGGATCAACACATGATGATAACGTAATTTGCCTGTATGTAAAACTATAGCCAGACAGGTGGAGGAATCAGCCCCATATGTGCACGAATCATATCTAAAATTGACATAGTAGGGCTACTTAATTTACCTATGTATAAAATTTACGAACAGCTATTGGGGGGGTGGTAATAAAACCAGTGAAATCATAGGATAATTACAGAATAATCAGCAGAAGCTAGAATAATCATATGTAGGACCCACATATAAAGGTTCCCAAATAACAGCTCTAGGCTTCCGCATTTCAATGACATTTGCTTCCACTGCGGGGATGCATACTTTCTCTCTGGTCTCCTAACACTGGAAGATAAAGTGTTTAGCAGGAGATTCAGGACCTTAAGCTGATGAGAGCTCTTGATTTAAACCTATTCCTTAGTGATGGCGTAGGCCAGGAATCAGCAAGCTTTTTCTGTAAATAGCCAGATCATAAATATTTTAGCTTTGCAGATCATATCGTCTCTGTCACAACTATTCAACTCTTTATAAAAAGAGCCATAGTAAAATATTTAGACTATTGAAAGTGCTATGTTCTAATATAACTTTATTTATGAACACCATAATTTGAATTCATATGCTTTTTATATGTCATGAAATATTATATTCTTTAGATTTTGTCACTAACATTTAAAACTGTAAAAATACCTGTGGACTGTACAAAAACAAGAGCTAGATCAGATTTGCTAATTCGTGGTCTAGGCAGCCACTGGGAATAAAGCAAGCATCCTAGGTAGCAGGCTACTAAAAGGCCATTGCCAACACCCACCTGGATGTTAAGATGTGAAGGTTAAGATTAAGGCCCTTTATTCCCACCACAAACAACTGTGTGTATGTTGTGGATTAACAAGAAAATTTGAGTTACACAGATTATATAATTGCATATTTGATAATATTCTGTTGTGTTCAATAATTCTGTCACCACTTTAAATATTTTCAAAAGTTTTAACATTATTACCTGAAAGTTATTGGGGTAATTGTAGCAAAGTTCATTGTAGATTTGAGATACCTGTAGTTCTGAGAGTATTTTAACATTAGATTTCTACCATTGATTTGGAATTTTGGCTTGCAGGATCATCTTGAGGAAGAGAGATTTTCTATGTTGTCAGTTTGCTGTTGTTTTTCCCTCAGTCTCCTTTAACTCTCTCTCTCTTCTCACCCCGATGTATTTAACAACTTTGTGTTGACTGTACCTGCCATCCTGATCCTACCGCCTCCCTACGTCTGCTATGAGCTAGTCTCAGGCAGTATGTGAAACCAATAATATTTTTTCTGTCTCCTTCAGTGAGTTTGACTTGGGTCCTCCTTCCTTTTGGAACACATTTTGTCCCCTTTTTTCTACATGAGATACACTCCTGGTAACCACTGCTTATAACAGCAGGTATGTTTCAGCCTTACACGCTGCTTTGTATTTCTGTTCCAGGGAGATTTTTATCTTGTTATTGAGTCCAGAGTTTCTGGTTTTCCATTTTATTTCTCACCACTATAAGTTTGAGCCAAGGGAGCGCTATTTTTTTTTTTTTTTTTTTTTTTTTTTTTTTTTTTTGAGATAGAGTCTTGCTCTGCCGCCCAGGCTGGCACGATCTCCGCTCACTGCAAGCTCGGCCTCCCGGGTTCACGCCATTCTCCTGCCTTAGCCTCAGTAGCTGGGACTACAGGCGCCCGCCACCGCGCCCGGCTAATTTTTTATATTTTTAGTAGAGACGGGGTTTCACTGTGTTAACCAAGATGGTCTCGATCTCCTGACCTCGTGATCCGGCCGCCTCGGCCTCCCATAGTGCTGGGATTACAGGCGTGAGCCACCGCGCCCGGCCGGGAGCACTATTTATTCAAAGTCTCACCTATCATTTACTGATAAAAAAATCTTTATATATATACATATACACACACGTATATACACACACGCACACACACATATACATATATATACACATACATATATATACACATATATAGACCTATATAGATACACACACACACACACACACGTATGATTATTTTCTTAGTAGAAGTTCACTAAAGTGGAAATCCTATGTAAAGGACATGTGTAAAACAAATTCTTAGTCATGTTGACATACAGTAAATTGTGCTCTTTACTCCACACGTATCCTACACAACACTTTTTAAAATCAGCTTTGATCTCTACCAGATTAAACAAAAAATAATTCTTCTTGTTTGTTATTGTATGCTTTTTACTTCACCACATTTATTTAAATACAATTTACATAAATTGTAGTTTATTTATGTATGTTTATTTATGAGTTGCAGAATATTAAGGACAAAGTTCAATGACTTCTGACAAATGCATATATTCATGAAACCCCTACTTTCATCAAGAGATTTAACTTTTATATTACCTTAGAAAGGGCACTTTGTTTTCCAGTCCATCACACAATCACACAAAGGAAACCATTCTTTTGATTTATTCCACCACAGGTTAGTTTTATCTGTTTCAGAGCTTTATACAAATTGGCTCCTATCATCTTTTGTATCTGGCATCTTTCACTAACGTAACAACTTTGAGACAAATTTGTGCTGTTCATATCATTAGTTCATTCCTTTTTATTCCCAAGTAGTATTCCATTGTACAGATATACTATAATGTCTTTACCTATTCACTTATTTATGGCTATTTTGGCTGCTTACAATTTGGGGATGTTAGGACTGTCTGAATTTTTCATTTTTCAATCAACTATTCTCATATTATTTGTTAAATGCAAAACAAAAAGCAGCAACTACAACAGCTATAATAACAAACCCCACAACAAAACCAGAAAACCCTTGTGTTCTTTAAGAATTATTTTGCTTTAAGCAATAGAATAGTTGACTAACAGTGACTTAAGCCATAAAAATAATTATTATGCCTTAAAAAGAAATCTGATGATACGGTTCCAGTGTTGGCCTAATGACTTCAGCATGTTATTAATACACTGGATAATTTTTATTTTTTAATTCCACTGTCCTTAGTGTATTGATTCTTATATTTGTGACCTTATGCTTGCAAGATGGTTCTAAAAGCTCCAGGCATTATGTACCTGTTCACTGCAAGTAACAGGGGGATGGGGCAGCTTTAGCATGTTCACTTCTGTGCCATTTTATAAGAAAGAAAATCTCTGCCAAAGCTCCCCAGCAGACTTTCCTTCATGTCTCATTGCTCTGAATTATGCCTCAAGAGCATCTGGGAATGAGGGCAAAATTCTAAGATTGCCTTTCTTGAAATGATCATGTTTCATCACTTGGAGCTGAGTCCATCGTCAAGACAGACAAATTAGGGTTCTCTTAGCAGAGAGATTAGAGGGAAATGATGATAGATTTGTAATTAATAGCGTTTGTCACAATACTTTTCCTTCATCTCTTTTTATTAATTCATATATCTTTCTTATTTGAAGTTTCTTCTTCTGCCATTTCAAACATTCTTCTAGTGGCACTCAGAGAGGTATATGTGATATATTTTTAAATTTTATTTGTGTGTGTGCATTTTGAGATGTCCCGCTTATGTGTGTGTTCTAAAAGAGACAGTAGATAAATAGAAGTCAATACTTAGAGCAAAATATAATCCCCCAATTATTTTTCTTGGATTTTGATATCTTGTCCATATAGAAGAGATGCCCTAGAAATATATAGATTCTCTCCTAACTTTACCATGTCCCAGGAGGAAATATTCCCAATGTTCTGTTCAAGTTTTCCATCCTTTTAAGTCAGCCATTTTTGTTATAACTTGAAATGTTATATTTAATATATACCAGCTGTATAAGAATAACCTTGAATTTAAGATATGATAGACTAAAAAGAAAAGCTTTTATCACAACTTCCTATGTACATTTTCATCAACTCATATGGTGCACATCTGGGCCTTTGATGGTTATGTGTCTAAAAAAAAAAACCCTGTTATATTCAAAATTAATTTTAAATCATGTGTTTTTCTCTTTTTCCAGTCACTTAAAAGATAAATATTAATAGACATAATCATGATGCTATCTGTGAAAGTCATTTGAAGATAGTGATAAAGGTATATTGATGAATCTAAATTTGATACATTGACAAAAATCATTGAAAAAGAAGGAAGAAATAAATGAACAATTATTGAATACCAGTAAACTTGGTGCTTTGCACACTGCCTTTGATTTAGTTCTACTAAAATATCTGTGAAATAGATACTATTTGTCATCTGCAGATGAGAAAACTAAGGCTCAGGGAACTTATTTGTCCTAGGTTACATACATACAAAAACCCAAGAAACAATAAAAAGAAAGAAAGTAAAACACAATAAGAATGATCCCCACCATGAGGGCAAATACGAGTTCTGTGCATTTATTTATTTATTTATTTATTTATTTATTTATTTATTTAAGATGGAGTCTTGCTCTGTTGCCCAGGTTGCAGTGCAGTGGCGTGATCTCGGTTCACTGCAACATCCGCCTCCTGGGTTCAAGCAATTCTCCTGCCTCAGCCTCCCAAATAGCTGGGACTGCAAATGCAAGCCGCCATTCACATAAAAATATTCATAAACAGTAACAGACTTTAAACCAACAAAGATCAAAAAAAGACAAAGCAGGTCACATATAATGGTAAAGGGATCAATTCAACAAGAAGAGCTAACTATCCTAAATATATATGCACCCAATACAGGAGCACCCAGATTCATAAAGCAAGTCCTTAGAGACTTACAAAGAGACTTAGACTCCCACACAATAGTAATGGGAGACTTTAACACCTCACTGTCAATATTAGACAGATCAATGAGACAGAAAGTTAGCAAGGATATCCAGGAATTTAACTCAGCTCTGCACCATGCAGACCTAATAGACATCTACAGAACTCTCCACCCCAAATCAACAGAATATACATTCTTCTCAGCACCACATTACACTTATTCCAAAATTGAACACATTGTTGGAAGTAAAGTACTCCTCAGCAAATGTAAAATAACAGAAATTATAACAAACTGTCTGACAGACCACAGTGCAATCAAACTAGAACTCACGATTAAGAAACTCACTCAAAACCGCTCAACTACATGGAAACTGAATAGCCTGCTCCTGAATGACTACTGGGTACATAACGAAATGAAGGCAGAAATAAAGATGTTCTTTGAAACCAATGAGAACAAAGACACAACATACCAGAATCTCTGGGACACATTTAAAGC
>NW_016828776.1:127927-138403 GCF_001698545.2 Rhinopithecus bieti | reverse complement strand
CACTCCTATTGAACATAGTACTGGAAGTTCTGGCCAGGGCAATCAGACAGGAGAAAGAAATAAAAGGTATTCAATTAGGAAAAGAGGAAGTCAAATTGTCCCTGTGTGCAGATGACATAATTGTATATTTAGAAAACCCCATCATCTCAGCCCCAAATCTCCTTAAGCTGATAAGCAACTTCAATCAAGTCTCAGGATACAAAATCAGTGTGCAAAAATCACAAGCATTCCTATACACCAATAACAGACAGAGAGCCAAATCATGAGTGAACTCCCATTCATAATTGCTTCAAAGAGAATAAAATACCTAGGAATCCAACTTACAGGGGATGTGAAGGACCTCTTCAAGGGGAACTACAAACCACTGCTCAGCGAAATAAAAGAGGGCACAAACAAATGGAAGAACATTCCATGTTCATGGATAGGAAGAGTCAATATTGTGAAAATGGCCATACTGCCCAAGTTAATTTATAGATTCAATGCCATCCCCATCAAGCTGCCAATGACTTTCTCCACAGAATTGGAAAAAAACTACTTTAAAGAAAAAATCAAACAACCCCATCAAAAAGTGGGCAAAGGATATGAACAGACATTTCTCAAATGAAGACATTTATGCGGCCAACAGACACATGAAAAAATGCTCATCATCACTGGCCATCAGAGAAATGCAAATCAAAACCACAATGTGATACCATCTCACACCAGTTAAAATGGCGATCATTAAAAATTCAGGAAACAACAGGTGCTGGAGAGAATGTGGAGAAATAGGAATACTTTTACACTGTTGGTGGGACTGTAAACTAGTTCAACCATTGTGGAAGACAGTGGTGATTCCTCAAGGATCTAGAACTAGAAATACCATTTGACCCAGCGATCCCATTACTGGGTATATACCCAAAGGATTATAAATTATGCTGCTATAAAGACACATTCACATGAATGTTTATTGTGGCACTATTCACAATAGCAAAGACTTGGAACCAAAGCAAATGACCATCAATGATAGACTGGATTAAGAAAATGTGTCACATATAAAGCATGGAATACTATGCAGCCATAAAAAAGGATGAGTTCATGTCCTTTGTAGGGACATGGATGCAGCTGGAAACCATCATTCTCAGCACACTATTGCCAAGGACAACAAACCAAACTCCCTAAAGAAGCCAAGTCAATGCAAATATAGGTAATATCAGAGAATTCTCTTTTTATGTTGGAGAAATGAAAAATGTAATTTAGAAAACCTGAGAAAACATAACATTTAAATGTAGAGTGGGTCTCCCACTTTATATTATTTCCATCACAAGCAAATGGTTTCTTGCGTACTAATATCTAGCAATGCTTAATTTTATTCCACCAATGGCACATGCCAGATGGATTTAGAAAGGTTTAATTAAATAAAATTTGTTCACTAATCAGATAATTCAAGTGGGCTGGAAAACAGAATACCAGAAAACAATGTGAAAAATTTACTGATGTGAAACAAACCTAAAACAAAACCATCACACAGTTTGGGCAGAGAAAGCACTAGAAGGAAGTATCATCAAAGGATTTAACCCCAATGAATCTTATGGGACACTGTCATGCAAAATGGAACTGTGATAAAAGAACAGACAATAAGAGTGAGAAAAAGGGTGAGAGGGAGTGAAGGTATATGGTGGAGAAAAAAAAGAATAAAGGGTCTGGGCTGTGTGTTAAGGAGAAAATGGGAGCTCTTCCATACAGATAGGAATCAGTGGCCAGAGCCTTGCAGACAAAGAAAAGAAGTGTGATGATATAATTACAAAAGAAAGTTAATGGATAGATGAGAAAAGCCTTACCATAGAGTAACAGGAGGGCAAAGCCACTTTGGGAGAGGCATTTAGGCCAAGTGCACTATCAAGGAGCAAGTCTAAACAGTTTGAACAGCAAGTAACCTTAGAGTAAGAAGTCACTGTGCGTGCGTCTGTGTGTGTGTATGTGTGTGTGCATGCACTATGTGTTTGGGCATGGGAGTGGGGGGAGTAGCAGAAAACCTTTTCCAGAAATCTCAATTTTATTGTCTCATAGTTGAAATATTACTAATTATTCTATGATAATTAGTAGAATTATCAAATTCTACTAGAATGTCAAATTCTAATGAATTGTTAAGATACATATTATTTATTTTTAATTAAAAATACAGATTGTGTATATTTTCATGTAAAATGTGTTGTTTTGAAATATGTATACACTGCTAAATGGAGCTAATTAGTATACACATTACCTTACCTGCTTTTTGTGTATGTATGTGGTGAGAACACTTTTTTCTAGAAGTTAAATTTGTATTTTTTTTTTTTTTTTTTTTTTGAGACGGAGTCTCGCTCTGTCGCCCTGGCTGGAGTACAGTGGCCGGATCTCAGCTCACTGCAAGCTCCGCCTCCTGGGTTTATGCCATTCTCCTGCCTCAGCCTCCTGAGTAGCTGGGACTACAGGCGCCCACCACTTCGCCCGGCTAGTTTTTTGTATTTTTTAGTAGAGACGGGGTTTCACCGTGTTAGCCAGGATGGTCTCGATCTCCTGACCTCGTGATCCGCCCGTCTCGGCCTCCCAAAGTGCTGGGATTACAGGCTTGAGCCACCGCGCCCGGCCAAATTTGTATTTCTTATCAATTTTCAAGAATACAATACGTTGATTTTAACTATAGTCACTATGCTTTAAAACAGAGCTCTTGAACTTATCCTCCTATTAAGATAAATTATTAATCACTGAATATACATATGTCTTCCTGAGGTTTCAGGGATCCACTCATTCTGCTCTACCACTGAAGCACCTCTGCAGGAAGGTTTGAAAACTGGCTTAGAAGAAATATAAAAAAGCAAAAAGCAACTATCCAGAGAAATTATGTATAAATTAACATATAATAACCCAGTGAATTTTAGTTTCTACTGATTGTTTACTTTTTATTAAATTATTAATGAATTCCAAGCACACATTCTTACTTTTTTTCTAAGGTAGAATTTATAGAAACAATTAAAGAGCCGAAGGAGACTTAAAGACAATCGAATACATTTCCCTCACTTTATGGACTGGTACCCAAAAAAACCATGATTCAAATATGCGTTTTTTTGTATATAGTTTTCTTTTACATCTTGTTTCACTTAGCATTGATTTTTAAAGTTTCTCTTTAAATTGTTGAAATTGGAACTCTAATTTATTATCCTGAGTCCATTAGAATGAAAAAAAAATCTTTTTTTTTCTTTTTCACCTTAGAGAAGGAATGATGAAGTGATTATCATTAAGGAAATCAAATACCTTTGTAGTCAAATAATTAGCACTTCATCCTCTGGTAATGAAACAAGCCTTGAGTTTTGGGAAACAACATTCATTCATTCATTTAACCAAATTTTTTGATTGAAAAGAAATGTGGTCTTGTAGATAAGACACTGATTTGTAGGATGCATCTTAAAAGCTAAAGATATCGGGTTAAAAACACTATCATATTCAAAATTCTTCAATTGCTTGTCAAAACTGCAGAATGAAACCTAAAATCTTCTGCTTAGCACAAAAGCCCATTATGTCTACTGCATACTCCTTCAGTCATACTCCTTGTCTGCTCCCTCCTTTCATTGATTCCCCTAGACTTTTATTTTCGTTACTGCCTTGCACTTCCTAGAATTTGTTATTTTCCAATTAACCAAGTCAAAGAAAACTTAAGAGATTTGCCCAAGTCTTGCCAAGAATTGCTGTCACTGCAGTAATGTGTTGTAGCTACTCATTAAAAATAGATCTTAGGACTCCACATCCGCATATCTGGTGTAGAGGTGCCATTTGAATACACATGGGCACGCTCACACACACACAGACACACACACACACACGCACACAGATAAATGTCGTAACCCTGGAAAACATCCAGTGAAGTATCCTCAGGCATAGTTGCATATCTTGTGAACTCTCAGGTTTTTATTATTCACTATACTGGTGTGGAGTATGCTCAGACAAAATTTTACTTTAAGAGAGACTGCCTTGTCCACTCTAAGGCAACAAAATCTTTATGCTTCTTTTTAAGTAAGGTCTCTGTAGTCCGGATACCACTCTATAATGTCTACATGGGATCTTTCACTTGGGGTTTTATAAATATAATGGAAATACTTTTTCATTATATCCACAATGTGGTGGTATGAGAATTTCATACATTTAAAAAAATATAAACATTCACACATTCATAAATAACAAGAAAAACCTATGAAGATTCTAAAGAGTTAAGGCCAACTATGTACTTAGAAGGCCCAAGATTACCTTCATTTCTGACACCAATTACAAGCTGAGGGTATTCCCAAAACCACCCTCAGGTTTGATATTCCACTAGAAGGATTCACAGAACTTACTAAAAATTATTTTTTTTTACAATGATGAGGTCTTGTTTTTCACCCAGGCTGGAGTTCAGTGGTGCCATCATAGTTCACTGCAGCATTAAACTCCTGGGCTCAAGCAATCTTCAGCCTTCCAAAGCATTGGGATTAGAGGTGTAAGTCACCATGCCCAACCAATGAAAACTGTTATACTCACAGACTTTATTACGTGAAAAGAAAACAGATTAAAATTAACCAAAAGAAGAGGTGCACAGGGCAGCATCCAGTAGAGTTCCAAACATGAAGCTTCCATAGTCTTTTCTCTGTGAAGTCAGGATGTGTTACTATCCCAGTCTTGATGTGTGATAATATACATGGAGCACTGCCAACCAAAGAAGCTCACTCAAGGTTTGGCATTCACTGCAATTTCATTATGTAGGCAGGATTGATTAATTGATTTCCCACATTATTGATCTCAGCCTCCACGTTGACTGATACTATATGATCTAAAGCCCCCACCCTAAGTTATATTGTTGGTCTTTCTGGCATAGCTAGCTCTCACCCTAGGACCATTGGGTGTGGCTGGTCCTACTCTAAGATCCAGTAAAGCCAGTCCTCATTCAAACAAGGATACTCCTATTAGGATTGATATAGTTACTTCCCAGAAACCAGAAGCAAAGGTCATACTTCTCTTTGGGCAAATCTAAATTCTTTACAAAATAAGTAATCCTGTGGCCTCTGGCCAAGGTATTTTATAACAAAATAACCATGTTTGCTTGAGAATTTATATCTAATATAACATTTATTACAGATAAAGCAACAGTAACAATATAAATATGACTAACATTGGAGGATCCATTATTGAGGTAGGGATATACTTTAAAAACTAACCCAACTTACAAAGCCTATAAAAAATTGCATAATTTTCCATAGTTTTTTCCCTTGCTTTACTGTTATTTGTATCTTATGATAAGCATGTATAGAATTATTTAGGCATAGAAATTAGCTGATGGTTAGTTTCTTTGTTTGTTTGAGCTGCTTTGATGAAATACCATAGATTGCTGGCTTAAACAAAAAACACTTATTACTGTCAGTTCTGGAGGCTAGGAAATACAAGATCAAGATACTGATAGTTTCAGTGCTTGGTGAACCCACTTCCTTGGTTCATAGACAGCTGTCTATTCACTGTGTCCACACTTGATGGAAAGAGGGGGAGAGAGCTATCTGGGTCCCTTTTATAAGGGCACTAACCCCATTCATGAGGGCTCCACCCTCATGATCTCATCACCTCCAAAAGTCCCCAACTCCTAATACCACTTCATTGGGATTAGGTTTTCAGTAAATAAATTTTGGGGGAACACAAACATTCAGTCCATTGCATTCCGCTCCTGACTTCCCCAAATCCATGTTCTTCTCACATGAAATATGCATCCAATCCATCCCAACTAGCCTCAAAGTCAACTCATTACAGCATCAGTTCTGAAGTCTTAAGTCCAAAGAGTAATCTGAAAATCATCTAAATCAGATACGAGTTATACTCAAGATACGGTTCATCCTGAGGTAAAATTCTACTCTAGGTGTGAATCTGTAAAACCAAACAAGATACTTTCTTCCAAAACACAATAATGGGACAAGCATAGTATAGACATTGCCATTCCAAAAGGGAGAAACGGGAAAGAAGGAAGAGATGATAAGTCCCAAGCAAATCTAAAACCTAGCAAGATAAACTGCATGTGATCTTAAGACTCAAGGAGAACCCTCTTTGGCCTCACTCTTTGTGCTGCAGGACCACAGCAGCAGAGGTCCTGCCTTCTAGACACTCAGGGATAGCAGCATCACTCCCACAGTTCATTTGGGGCACTGCCCACAGCGTGACTTTCTGCAGCGGCCCTGCTCATGCCACATCTGTCTGTTGGGATTGAGGTGGAGGCAGCCTTGCTTCCTGGGCCTGTGCACTCTGAGCCTGTGGTGGGAATAGCAACCCTGATAATTTCTGAATTATCTCGGAGGTCTCTCTTCTCTTGGCTTGAAGAATAGTGCATCTCTGTGGCAGTCTTGGTGTGTGTGATGCTATTACAAAATATCAGAAACTGAGTAATGTATTAAAGCCAAAAATGTATTTCTCCCAGTTCTGGTGGATGGGAAATCCAAGATCAAGGCACTGGCAGGTTTGGTGTCTGGTGAGGGTCCCAGTCTCTCCTTCCAAGATGGCACCTTGATGCTGCATCCTCTGGAGGGGAGGAACACTGCGTCCTCACATAGTGGAAAAGACAAAAGGGGAAAAGAAGGCTGAACACACTCTTAAGCCTCTATTGTAAAGGCTTTAATTTCGTCAATGAAAGAAGAGCCCTTATGGTCTAATCACCTCTTAAAGGCACCACCTGTTAATGTTGTCACATTGGCCATTAAGTTTCAGCAGATGAATTTTGTAAGGGACACATTCAAACCATAGTAGCAGCTGCGTAGTTCAATGACCTGATCCTGTAGGGTCTGAGAAATCTGATAGTCTTCTTAAATTTGTCCCACTTCTCTATTTTCTTTAGACCTAGCTTGGCAGTGTTTATCCTGGCATAGTCTCATATCACTGTTGCTGACTTTTGTTGAGATGGTTGAATCAGTCCATAGTTTGCATCTATACTTATCATATTATCAATCAGTCAGTTGAGCACACCCTTAATTATCTCTTCAAAACATTCTTTCTCATTTTTTTTTTTGCAATGTGGATAGGCTGAGAATTTTCCAAAATTATAAGTTCTGCTTCCTCTTTGCTTAACAGTTATATTCTTAAGTCATTTTCACTTCTCAAATTTTACTAGAAGCAGTCTGAAGAAGCCAAGTCATACCTTCAACACTTTGCTTAGAATCTCTTCAGCTTGATATCCAATTTTATTGCTTGCAAGTTCTGCCTACACTACACAAACACTAGAATGCAAACACAATTCTTTGACACAGTCTATAAAATGGTAGAACATGAACACAATTCAGGTAAGTTGTTTATTACTTCAGAACAGGGATTACCTTTGCTCCAGTTTCCAATAATGTGTTCTTCATTTCCATCTGAGGTCTCATCAAAATGGCTTTCAAAATTTCATTCATGGCAATTAGGCTTTTTCTTGCATGCACCTCGAAACTCTTTTAGCCTCTATGCATTACCTAACTCCAAATCTGCTTTTACATTTTTAGGTATTTGTCATAGCACCCCCTCCCTGCCTTCTTAGAACCAATTTCTGTCTTAGTCCGTTTGAGTTACCATAACAAAAATACCATGGGCTGAGCAACTTAAATAAAGAAATTCATTTCTCACAATATCGTCTCTTGCTGTGGGCCTCTTTCAAGACATTAATGCAATGCTGGATTTTTGTCATTGAATGACCCATTTATTAATTTCCTTGCCCTTAGCTACAGTTCTTTCTTCTCTACATATATAGCCAAACTTTTCTACTTTTGGAAGGGATATTAGGCTCTGACAAAGTGCTGGTCCAGATTGCCAGCAGTAATACTAGTCTAGCAAATTCCTCCCACTCAGTTTGTTTCTAGTAATTTAGAGTAGGGTTACATAGGTACAGAACTGGTCAGTTGCCTCAGCCACTAGGCAATATAAGCACATTTATTATCAACCACACTTTTGCCAATTGAGATGAATGTACAGTTCACCCCATTAAGCCGTAGTAAGTCTGACATAAGTGTTAACAAGTACCATTCCAGTCTCCTTACTGAAGGATCATCTCTGCTTCCTGTACCCACAGTTGCATCCCTGGTCCTGGGACTACTGCATCAGGTAAGAAGGAAATTTCAAGTGATATGGTGTTATTGTGAAACCTGGCAAGTATGAAATCCACAGGAAAGGCCAGCAGAATGGAAACTCAGGCAAGAGTTTATGTTGTAGTCTTAAGACAGAATTTCTTCTTATCCAGAAAACCTTAGGTTTTTGTTATGAAGACCTTCAGCTGATTGGACAAGGCCCACCCATGTTGTGACCAAAGTTAATTGATCATGGGAATTAATCACATCTATAAAATACCCTCACATGTAGACTAGTGTTCTGCCAAACTAGGCACCACAGCCTACCATGTTGACGATAAAAGTACCCATCACACCTTCTCTGATCAGATTGGTAGTCTTCCAAACAAAATGCTATACATTCACCTTGGAACTGCCTCTTGTAAAACAAACAGTTCTTTGCCAATGTATTATGGCATTTTTCTGGACAATGCCCTTCGCATTAGGGCATTTATTTGAGATTACTTAAGACATTACGGGTGGTTCGGATTTCAGGATTATTTTATGTCCTTCAGTCATAGGAGCAGTATCAATTAATATCCAATAGCATGCTAGTAATTGTCTCTCAAATGGATATTTTGTGGTTCCAAATCCCAGTGGTTGTCTCTGGATAGTGCTTACAGGCTTTTGCCAAGTCCCAGGTCATGATCCACACATAACTATTATAACAGACCATTTGTCCATAATCCTTTTTTTTTTTGGTAGTCTAGATACTCTAAAGTTTTTTAAATTAACGAATGTGTGGGTTTAGGTTACTTTATTGATTCTTATTTAGCATGTCCAATTAATATTGGCAGAAAGGTGGGTTTACATGCCTTCTGTTTTACAAGACTAGATATTGGAAACATTCTTCATTAGAATACATTATCCATTACCATAATACATTCAGTTAAAGGAGATACAAACACTTCACATGAAGTCTGTTTAAATATTCCAATTTCCACCTAAACTTTCACCTTAATTCCATCAACAATTGAATTTTTATATCCTACAGCAGATATATTTAGGTTAGGCAGACTTGTCTCTGATGTGCACTGTCCAGCAAGTGCACCAGACAATTTCAGAACACACACAAAGAAAACAGGAGAGCTGGTGGCGCAGGTTTTGGAAAAGAGCAGATTTTAGTTGGAAAAAAAAAAAAAGCACAGGAAGCCCCAGACATTGCATGGTTTTAGGCCTTAGCCTCACCACTCTTGCGAGCGTCCTGTTCAGGAGGGCCATTCTGCCAAAAATCTACTCAGTGTGGACCCTAATGTCCTTCCCACTACTGGGAGCCATCCATCAGTGTGAGCTGAGAAATCAGTGGCAGAGGCTTGGCAGGGAAAGGCTAGCAGAGTCACTTATGGCCAAAAAGAATTGTTCTGGAGGTTGGTTGGTAAGCAGGAGAGACAGAAAGGGGAAGGGAGTATGGGAGTTGGACACCTCCAGCTGAAGAAGGTGAGTCATAGAGACCTCTTAACACCAGGGAACAATTTGAGTCATGGCACCAAATATGTTAGGGGCAGGGAATACCCGAGTTACCCGAGTTACCAGTGGTGAATCTGTATGAGTCTGCAGCAAACTCAACTCTTGTCTCCTCAGAAGAAAGAATTTGACTGAATGGCATAAGGCAGAAAAACTGAGGCAAGTTTCCAAGCAGCAGTGGAAATTTATTTAAAAACTTTGGAGCAGAAAAGAAAGGAAAGTATACTTGGAAGAGATCCAAGCGGGCACTTTGGAAGTCAAGTGCCCTGTTTAACCTTGATCCTAGGACTTTATATGCTGGTCTACTTCCTGCATCTTGCGCCCCTTTCCCTTCTTTCTTTCCTTTGGGTGAACTGCCTGCATTCGTGGCGCCCTCCTTGCGCAAGGGAAGTGAGCATGCTCAGTGTTTTTAGGAAGCTGTAGGCATGCTCACCTGAGGCTTTCTTCCCTTTTCTGGCGGACTGCCCCCAGAAGGTCATACTCCACCACTTTGTCTCTTAATACACATGCTCAAGCTCACTCGCGCAATTCCTGATATTTTATTGGAAACTGCTGACTGACAATTTTAAGTGTTTTTATGTATTGGGAAATTGCCTCTTCCTGGTCCCTGTGACCAATTATCATTTTAGTGTGACAACTGTGGACCTTCAGGAAACTACCACTCCCTGGGCCCCAAGTACCAGTTATCATTTTTAGAGAGGCAGTATGACAACTGCTGAACCATCACCTAATGGTCGCCTGACATTTCTGGTGGGTGGGTGGGGGAGGGCCCTCTTCTGCCCTGCTCATGCCTGACTGCTACTTACTGTAACATTTAGAGATTTCCACAATTCTGGGATGAGTTCCTTGACTCTCCACTTTGTCATTCTCTATTCTTGTGAGTCAGTCTAACCTTCACTATTTGTTGTTTCTGCACATCACC
>NW_016828776.1:84909-123929 GCF_001698545.2 Rhinopithecus bieti | reverse complement strand
AGTGGCTGTTGCTGGAAATGGCTGGATTCCAAGCTCGTGCCAGCATCAGGGTCCACCCCCAAAGTTTCTTTTACTTTCACTTTCATTTTACCTGAAGGTTGGGTCCCTGAGGCCAGTGGCTATAGCTTGAACTAGCTGGAATCCACACTTGTTCCAGCATTAAGATCAGACCCATTTTTCCTTATTTTCATTTTAGCTATTACAGACAACAATGACCTAGGCATTGTATATTTCACTTGTTTCTTGTTAATTTGCATTTCCTTATGCATCTAGTGAACCAACTCCCTGGGAGTTCTAAATTCTATTTTTAACTTTTATAATACCTCCAGATCATTGCACAACTGTAGTTTTATACCATATGACTCTGGGCCATTGCAAAATCAAAGATTCAGTCTCTGCACCCTCTCATCCTTCTTACCAAACCACATGATTCAATGAATCAGGGTTGTTCCAGTAAATCCCACTTCACAGAAATCAACTGCAAGAAGCTAGAGCCCAGTGTAGAGTTAGAATTCACTGTCTCCAATATTGCCTTCAATTCTGATACCAGTTGCAAGTTTGCAGAGGTTCCCCAAACTACCCAGAGTGTTAATTTGCTGGTATAACACACAAAACTCACTGAAAGTGAATATACTCTTGTTTATGGTCTATTACAGAATAAGGATATAGATTAAAATTAGCAAAATAAAGAGAAACATACAGCAAAGTCCAGGAAGGTTCCAAATATGAAGTGTCATAGTTCTCTCCCCATGGAGTTTCCTGGCATTGATGTGTGACAGTATGAATGGAGTATTTCTAAACAGGGACATTCACATGAACATTAGTATTTAGAGTTTGTATTGGTCTTCATTACACAGGCATGATTGATCAACACATACAGTTGACCTCAGCCTCCAGGTTGACAGACATTGTGTGACCTAGAGACCCCATTGCTAGTCTTTCTGTGTGACCAGTCCCTACCCTAAGACTATTTGGTATGGCTGGTCTCACCCTAAGATCCACTGGGGCCAATTCCTCTTTTAAACAAGGACACTTCTATCAAATATGATATAGATGACCTTCCAGAAGCCAAGGACAAATATCAGACCACTCACTGAGCAAGGCCAAATTTATTGACTACACAGGAGTAAGCTGGATAGTGGTGTTGGTCTCCAGTTTCTCCTTGATAAAGTGGAACATTTAGCCAGGATTACAGGGTCATCTTCTGTGTGCCTCACCTTGCTGTGTGATATATTCTGCAAAGTGATTGCCTGCATGTACTGCCTGCTTCCATTGTCACATCTGTATTTACTGATCATTGAGGGTTCTTAGTTACATACATGGTTACTTCTTCTGTGTCCTGGGAAGGTGAAAGTTGTTTTGTTTTGTTTTGTTTTTTTGAGATGGAGTTTTGCTGTTGTTACCCAGGCTGGAGTGCAAAGGCAGCATCTGGGCTCACCACAACCTCCACCTCCCAGGTTCAAGAGATTCTCCTGTCTCAGCCTCCTGAGTAGCTGGGATTACAGGCATGCGCCACCATACCTGGCTAAATTTGTATTTTTAGTAGAGACGGAGTTTCTCTGCATTTGCCTTGAACTCCCGACCTCAGGTGATCTGCCTACCTTGGCCTCCCTAAGTGCTGAGATTACTGGCGTGAGCCATCATGCCTGGCCGAAAGATCTTTTAACACTTCATTGCCAGGCAGTTTCATCCTGCCAGAAAAGGAACTAAAAAAGGAACATCATTTACTGAGATACTTGACACTTTCTTTGTAACACCATTAAAGATTCCCTAAGCAACAGTATCTCTAGTCATAGATTTTATTCACTATGGATCACCTAAATTTGTAGTATAGTGGTTCTAAAACTTTATCCAAATCACCTGGAAATATTCTGATTCAGTGGGTCTGTGGAGCAAATGGAATTTGCATGTCTAAGTTCCTAAGAGATGCTGATGCCACTGGTCTGCAGACCACATTTGGGAGCCTCTGTTATAGCACATGGTTTTAGAAATCATCTGTTCATGTCTGCATCTCTGTTGAAAGGCAAGTTTTTCAGTTACAGGAACTGTTGTTATTCATCAGTATGCTCCCATGACGTAGCAGAGTACTTAGTAAACAATCAATATACATTTATTGATTGAATGGATAGTAATGTTATTTCTAGCTTTATACTACTTATATTGATGCTGCGTCTACCTATGTGTTTAAGGATAGTAACATGCCTGTATTTTTCATATATATTCTGCTTGTGTTTAAATATAATTGTTAATAATGAAAGCACTATTTTGTCACACTTTAATGATTTTAGCCTGATCTGTCGTTAATAGTATTTGCAAAAACTTTTTTTGCTAAATCATGAGGGATGTGTGTCTGTGTGTGGTGGATTTAAAACGTTATTTTCCTTTTATTATATGTGAATTGATAGTATAAAATGGTTACATGAAATATTTGGCAGCTGTATACCTTGCAGGCAAAATTAATGAAAAAGAAAAATTTATAGAATCTAGGCTAATTTAAAAGTGTGATGAAAAGTGTCCTCACAAATTAAAGTTTGGAGAATGGCAGAAAGTACAAAAATGCATTGATAGTCTTTCTGAAGATTTTTTCCCCTATTCTGTCCTCTGCTCATTAATTGTTAAATTAATATGCATTTGGATTCTATTTGGCCTTTTTACTACCATATTCCCAAACCTAAGTGGAACTAAGGTAAACTACCTTCATTTTCTCTCTTTTACATCACTAAACTTTTTCTAAGTAGCACTATTAATTTTATGAAATTAGCAAACCAAGTTTTGGACCATGATTTAGACCAATCCCCTTAGCTAAGTGAGGTTCAACCTCAGTTTTGTCCATTTTACTTAAAACATGTAATTAAGAAGGCCAATGAAGGGAAAAGTATGGTCAAAGGTGCGTAGGACTTACTTATGTTATGATGAGAAACTGTAGCAAGTAGGATTATTTAACTTTGTATAGGAAAAGTTAAGTATAAAATTAAGATTATAAAAGATGTGATTAATTTGATTACTCTCTTCTTTACATCAGTCCAATAAGATGTTGAAAATAGTCACTGGATAATATTAATGGCATATAATTTTAAAACCATTAAAAGGATACTATTCTAAATAGCGTAAAATCGTACTATAAAATTCTTAACCACTGAAAACTTAGTGTTAGATTTGACAGCTAGGTTTTTAAAATGACTGAAAAATTAATTTTAGCTTAAAGACTCACAACAGACTTGAAACTAACATATAAAGGGAGTATGTTAAGATTTGTCCGCTGAAAATAACCACTTACTGAAGATACATAGTTTTTCAGTCATCACTGATAGACAAAAGCAATGTGAAATGTGAAATATCTTGTTTGTGTACAATTTGAGAAGATTATAATAAAATGAGTTACTTATTTTGATTATTTAGTGATCTGTTATTACAAAATATATTTTTCATTCATGCTGGGCATCAAATATTTAGACTTGATTTCATAGATAATTACAACTTTGAAAAATAAAAACCATATTGGAACCAGGAAAATGTTTTGTAATTTGATTGCAGTCAAAACTATGAACTAGGTAACTTTTTTTTTTTTTTTTTTTTCAGGCTAGCCTACTTCCTTTTGGTGTCTCATACAGTACTTTCATTCTATTTCAGGGTTTTCCACTTATAAGAGAGGCTTCCAAATCCCGTAGGGACAAGATCTCTAATACATGATGATTTGCTAATCCTGTGAAGTCAACTGCACTGATGTAGCGTGTTCCTACCAGTTGGATAGGATGCTGTAGACCGTGGCTTTTTAACTCACTTAGTGGAAATTGGAGTCGTTTAGAGTCGTTGGGGGCCTTAGAAGTTACTTTCTGAACAAGGCATCTCTTCACTAACAGTTCCTGTGACGGGAAGGCCACAACTTTACAAGGTGAGGCACTTCTAGAAGTTGGAAAGTTATGCTTTACATGAAGACAAAATCAAGAAATAGAAACATGCAGAAGAAAGCACATTATTTTTGGAGAAGTTTCAAGCCCAAAACCCAGCATTACTATTCACTGTGTGAATCTAGGCATGGTTCTTAACTTTGTTGACCTCTATTCCCTAGTAAATGAAGAGGAATAAAAGAAATTATCCATCAGTGTATGAATGGATAATGAAAATATGAAATGGAATACTATTTGGTTTTTAAAAAGAATAAAGTTCTGTCATTTATTAATGAACCTGGAAGACATTATGCTGTGTAAAATAAGCCACAGCAGGAGAAATATTGCATGATCTCATTTATATGTGGAATCTAAAACAAACAAACACATTGAAACAGAGAGTAGAATGATAGTTACTAGAGGCTAGGGGTGAGGAAAGTGGGGAGATGTTGGCCAAAGTGTATGAAGTTTCAGTTACACAGGAGGAATAAATTTTTTGAGATTAATTGCACAACATGGTGACTATAGTTAATAACATAGATGGCACATTTCAAAATTGCTAAGAAAGTAAATTTTCAGATGTTCTCACTGCAAAAATTATAGTTATTTCAAGTGATAAATATGTTAATTAGCTTGATTTAGCTTTTATGTATTTATTTTCATTGTATATTGACAAATTATAAGGTACAAAGTAGTATCATTTTTAGATAAAATGAAATTAAACTTAATTAACAATATCTGTTCACCTCAAATATTAGCCATATTTTTTTTTTTTCTTTTTTTTTTTTGAGACGCGAGTCTTGCTCTGCCACCCAGGATGGAGTCGCAGTGGCCGGATCATCAGCTCACTGCAAGCCTCAACTTCCCGGGTTCCACCCGCCAATTCTCTCTGTCCCTCAGCCTCCCCAGTAGCTGGGGACTACCAGGCGCCCGCCTCGTCGCCCGGCTAGTTTTTTGTATCCTCTTTAGTACGAGACGGGTTTCACCGTACTTAGCCCAGGATGGGTCTCCGATCTCCTGACCTTCGTGATCCGCCCTTCTCGGCCTCCCAGAGTGCTGGGATTACAGGCTGTAGCCACCGCGCCCGGCCAAATATTTAGCATATTTTGTGATAAGAAATTTACTTTAGAAATTTACTCTTTTAGCAATATTGAAATGTATAGTCCTCAGTTATGAGCTATATCATTAGTACTCAATTATTAGCATGCTCTGCTGTTGATCTTCAAAAATTAAACCTATTCCTCTTATCTTGTATATATGTGTCAAACATTACTTTATATCCCATCAATATATATGATTATAATTTGTCAATTTATAATATAAAAAGCAAATTATCAAAAGAATAATGAAAACATAAAATTAAATATTTACAAAACAGCATACAGTGCTTGGCACTTACTGAAGATCCAATAAATCTAATTTTCTCTTTTTTTCCTATTCTTCCTAGGTTGGTCCTTTCTATGTGAAACATACAATTGTTCTGTTCCTTCCATTTCATGACAACTTTCCAAATATATAAATCTAATTTTCATGCTTCTGTTTTAACTATTTCCTTTTGCAGTCTAAATATCACCATTTATTTCATCCATTCCTTGTACTATGTCCTTCCAATCCCTTACAGTCCCATTTCTTTCATATGAGTTGTTTTACTTTATAAATGTCTTCACAGAATTTTGGTGCCTATAATTGGGGACCCTGGGCAGTTCTCTAGAAATGATAATATAAAATAATTTTTGAGATGTTGAGTTGTATTGTTTTCCATTTTTTATGCCACTTCAAATTTCTTGGTCACTGTGCTGTGCTTTATAGCACCTTATCATTATCTGAAATTTTTTTGTTATTAATTAGTGAATTAATTAATTCACCAAGAATATGTTTGTTCATTCTTTTCACTTCTTATTTGAACACTAACCACATTATGAAAGAACCCTAGTCTGTTTGGTTCATCATTTTATAACTAGCACTTGGTATAGTCTCTGGCAGAAGGAACATATTCAATAAGTAATTGATAAATAATGTATTTAAAAGCACCTTGAGAAATGATTTGAGACGGAGATGATGATGACCATTTTTATTCAATTCTCTACTTACAAATCTTGAAAAAAAATTATTATTTATAATTTGAAATTTGTTTTCTTGTGGTAAAAATGTATCTGTGTTAAGGAAAAAATAAATTAAAAGATATGAATAAATCTATCTTTGATTCCATTGATCAGGCCTTTCTTTTGGTTAGAGTACATGAGGCTGCTCTTCAGGTAAAGAGACCATGCTCCATCCAGATACAGAGGAATTCCCTCTGCAACCAGAACAATAGCCCTTGACCACCACTGAGGGAATTCTCCTCCTACTGACAACTGTGGCTGACAGATGCAATGGAAATTCCCTTGCCCCTGGTATGCTACAAGTAAGCACAGTTCTGGCTCTGTGTTGTTTATAAAATGGACATTGCAATTTAAACAGTTGTATAGTAGTATTTAATAATTTAATGAGATAATTGTTCAAAAAATTATTTCACCACTCCTATTCAACATAGTACTGGAAGTCCTAGCCAGAGCAATCAGGCAAGAGAAAGAAATAAAAGGCATCCAAAAAGGAAGACAGGAAGTTAAACTATCTCTGTTCACAGATGTGATTCCATACCTAGAAAACCCCATAATCTCTGCCCAAAAACTCCTAGATCTGATCAACAACTTCAGCAAAATTTCAGGATATAAAATCAAGGTACAAAAATCAGTAGCATTTCTATAAACCAACAACGTCAAAGCTGAGAGCCAAACCAAGAATGCAATCCCATTTACAATGGACACAAAAAGAATAAAAAAAAAACCTAGGAATACAGGTAACCAGAGAGGTGAAAGCGCTCCACAATAAGAATGACAAAGCATTGCTCAAAGAAATCAGAGATGACGCAAACAAATGGAAATACATTCCATGCTCATGGATAGGAAGAATGATATTGTTAAAATGGCCATACTGCCCAAAGCAATTTACAAATTCAGTGGCATTCCTATCAAACCACCAATGATATTCTTCACAGAATTAGAAAAAGCTATTTTAAAATTCATATGGAACCAAAAAAGAGCTCAAATAGCTAAGAAAATCCTAAGCAAAAAGAACAAAGCTGGAGGCATCATGTTACCTGACTTCAAACAATACTACAAGGGTACACTTACCAAAACAACAATTTTAAAAAAGTTTGTAAGGGGCTATTCAGTATATAATAGTCTATGAGTATTCAAACTATCAAGTAAAATGTTTTTTTTAGTATGTGTTATTTTAAAATGGGTGTCAGGGTTAAAATAGCACATTGACTCAGTGAAAACATCTAATTTAAATGTCCTCAGTTGCATCTGGTATTAGTCTATTCTTTTTAATTCTCTCTCTTTAGGGATGGAGTCTCACTCCATTGCTCAGGCTAGAGTGCAGTGGCATGATCATAGCTCACTGCAGCCTTGAATCCCTGGGCTCAAGCAATCCTCCTACCTTGGTCTCTCGAGTAGCTAGGAGTATAGGTGTGTGGTGGTGCATGCCTGTAGTCCCAGCTACTCGGGAGTCTGAAGCAAGAGAATCACTTGAACCCGGGAGGCAGAGGTTGTAGTGAGCTGAGATCATACCATTGCACTCCCACTTGGGCAACAAGAGTAAAACTCCATCTAAAAAAAAAATTTAAAAATAAAAAATTTTTATAGAGATGGGGTCTTGCTATGTTGCCTAGTCTGTTCTCCAACCCTGGCCCTGAGTGATCCTCTCATCTCAGCCTCCCAAAGTGCTGTGATTATAGGAATGAGCCACTGCACTGGCCTAGTCTATTCTTTTGTTATACATAGAAATAAAAGCTCCTATTCAATATTGTTTAGTCATACAGTAAAATAATTTGTAGCATCAAAATATCCCAAAGGAATGGCTATAAATTATTGAAAGAAGAATAATTTTTGGAAAGAATCATTTGACGAAAGCATATTTTCCACTAACATTTTGCAAATGAAGTAGATTTGGTCATTTATTGTTTGGGTTAGTAAAGTAAATAAAGGATAAACTTTTAATTTTAAAATTTATCTCAGAATTTTATATGCTTAAGAAAAAGCCTCCTATTTAATTTAGTTTTCTTTCTGACTTAATTTGAAGGTCAACTACTATTCCTTGCTAATATCATAAACTGATTTGGCAAAACAGACATAAGTAAATAAAAAGCTACTTAAGAGAATAACAAAAACTCTGCACAAAACATTAAATTTACTCCAAAGCTAAGCATTTAAAGTAGATTGTAGTCAAACCATCTTGCAAAAGAATCATAAATTTAGAGGTTTCAGGCCTTCTGATTCCAAAACTTGTTACAAATTATGGTAGCCAAGACAGTGTGGAACTGGCATAAGGAGAGACATACAGATGAATGGACTAAGTTGAGAGTCCAGAAATCAACCTTGGCCAGGTATGGTGGCTCATGCCTGTAATCCTGGCACTTTGGGAGGCCAAGGTGTGTGGATCACATGAGGCCAGGACTTTGAGATAAGCCTGGACAACATGGTGAAACTCTGTCTCTACTAAAAATACAAAAAATTGGCCGGGCACAGTGACTCAAGCCTGTAATCCCAGCACTTTGGGAGGCAGAGACGGGCGGATCACGAGGTCAGTAGATCGAGACCAACCTGGCGAACACGGTGAAACCCCGTCTCTACTAAAAAAATACAAAAACTAGCCGGGCGAGGTGGTGGGCGCCTGTAGTCCCAGCTACTCAGGAGGCTGAGGCAGGAGAATGGCGTAAACCTGGGAGGCGGAGCTTGCAGTGAGCTGAGATCACGTCACTGCACTCCAGCCTGGGCGGAAAATGCAAGACTCTGTCTCAAAAAATAATACTAATTAAAAAAAAAAATACAAAAAGTTAGCCAGGTGTAGTGGCGCATGCTTGTCGTCCCAGCTACTCAGGAAGCTGAGGCCTGAGAATTGTTTGAACCCAGGAGATGGAGATTGCAGTGAGCTAATATCACGTCACTGCCCCCCAGCTCCAGCCTGGGTAACACAGACAATCTGTCTTAAAAAAAAAAAAAAAAAGAAAAGAAAAGAAAAGAAAAAGAAAAAAATAAAAGAAATCAACCCTTTAATTTATGATCAGTTGATTTTCAACAAGGGTGTCAAGACAAGTCAATGAAGGAAAGAATAGTCTTTTCAACAAATGATGCTGGAACAACTGAAGTCCACAGGGAAAACAATGAAGTCGGACTCCACACCACCTCACACCATAAACAAAAATTAACCAAAAATAGACCAAAACTGTGGAAATATGTGTTAAAACTGTAAAACTTTTAAAGGAAAACATAGGTATAAATCACTGGCAAATATTGGATTTGGCAAGTTTCTTAGATATGATTTCAAACGCATACACACACAAAGACAAACAATCTGGACATCATCAAAACTAAAAAAAAAATGTGCATCAAAGAATACAATTAAGAAAGTGAAAAGATAATCTATGGAATATAAAAGTATTTGCAGATCATCCATCCGATCAAAGACTAGGATCTAGAACATATATTTAAAAATTCTTACAACTCAATAATAAAAAGAAAATTCAAGTCAAAATCAGGCAAAATATATGAATAGAAATTTCTCCAAAATGATCAATAAGTACATGAAAAGATACTCAACATTATTTGCCTTCAAGGAAAGGCAAAAGTAGCCGGTTGCGGTGGTGCATGCCTGTAGTCCCACCTACTCCTAAAGCTGTGGCTGGAGGATGGAGGATCGCTAGAGCTTAGGAGTTCAAGACCAGTCTGGTTAAAAAGTGGGACCTTCATCTCAAGAAACAAAGAAAAAAAATCTAAACCACAATGAGATACCACTTCACACCACAGGGAGGATGGTTGTAAGCAAAAAGCAAAAAATAGCAAGTGTTGGTGAGGATATGGAGAAATTGGAATCCAACAACACTGATAGGAATGCAAAATGGTGCAGACACTTCGAAAAACAGTTTGTCAGTTCCTCAAATGGTTAAACACAGAATTACCATATGGTCTAGCAAATCTATTCCTAGGTATATGCTCAGGAGAAATAAAAAGAAATAAAAGGAAACAAAAATAACAAGTTTTTGTGTGGACACAGAAACTTGTTCAGGAATGTTCATAGGAGTGTTATTCCATAGCCAAAATGTGTGAACAATCCAAATGTCCATAAACTGACAAATAGATAATACATTTGGCACATACATACAATGGAATAGTACTCAGCAATACAAAGAAATGAAGTTGTGATGCATAATACAATATGGATGAACCTTGAAAACATGCTAAATGAAAGAAGTCACTCACAAAAACCCACATATTGTATAATTCCATTTATACAAAATATTCAGAACAGGTGAAACTATAGAGGCAAAAAATAGATTAGTGGTTTCCTAGGGAAGGAGGTATGAAGGATTGTGCAATGATTGCTAAGGGGTCTGAGCTTTCTTTCTAGGATAATAAGAATGTTTTAAAATTGATTGTGGTGATAGTTGCATAACTATGAATATATTAAAAGTCACTAAATCATACAATTTGAAGGGGCAAATTGTATAGTATATGAAATACATCACAATAAAGTTATTAAAACACTGTAAATTTTACTTAAAATTTGGAATTGACATTTCCTATGTTGATTAGTTAACTTTCTTAGCATTCTAAATGGTATTACAGTGAGTAAATATTTATTATTAAAAAACATGAAGCCTTTTATCATAAACATTTATTGAGTTATGTGCCAAATATTGTACTAAATAATCTGAGAATCACGAATTATGTAAAAAAGTTTGAATTAATTTTCTTTAGTTCTACGGAAGTTACAAGTCAAATTTGTTAAAAACAAGTAACAAAATTGAAGGTAAATGTCTTATCTTTACATTTGTCTGTGCTTTGCCAGAATTCAGAGCTACTCTAAGGATGTTTTCTGCATAAGCATTATGTATGTGGGTTTGTGTGTATATACACTCATTGCATATGCATATCTCATATATACTCATTACATATCCCATTACAGCGTATTCTATTGGAATAGCGTGTTCCAATGGGGTTTTGAAATATATCAAGGGTTCTAATGAAATCAGTCTGTGTGGAAATAGGTCCTACAGTCCTAGTTTAAATCATTGCTCCACTATCCTTAAGCCCAGCTCCAACATTTGTGAGGGCTGGATAAGAGTAAAAATTGACAGTTACAGGTCAAGTGAACAAACTTTTAAATAAAATAAGTTCTTGGTTTCCTCCATGGCAAATATATTGTGATAATGACTAGGAATCTGTTTGAATTTATAATTTGTGGACTCCTTAGAGCTTAGCATTGAGATACTGCAGTGAGGGCAAAGCCAACCCTTGATACCTGGGCTTCACCTCTTCTCTTACTATCTCAGCTCCAACCTGAACTCTGAGGGGTCTTGCCTGCTTTGTGCAGTCACTCAAGTTGAAATATACAGTCTTTATCCGTTCCCATATTCCATCTCATGTGCAAGCAAGGCAGACCTGTAGGCAAGATTTTCTGATGAGGTTCTTCAAGTACAGCTCCTCAAGTAGGTTTTCTCTCAATCTGAAAACCTGCAAACTAAAGACACCCTCTCCACCAGCACACATAACATACAGTGGCGAGACAGGAAGTTGTAATAGACGTCTCTGTTCAAAGAAGGGGAAAATAAAAGGCACATAGCAGTCAGTCACTGATCCATCGTCATTCTGAAATCCAGCCTAACATATTGTCAGTTCCTTGGTTTGGGCCTATAGTTGCTTTTTGGGAATGATTCTCTGAAACATTTAGATTTGTCCTCTGGTCTCTTGGTTTTATTCTCTAAGTTACCTTTTAAAATGAATTAATGACTGAATGAATGAATAAATAAATAAATAAATATCCTATGTTTGACACAGAGCAATGGTCTCAGTTCTCATCCTACCTCCTGCCCATATAAAAATTAGAAAGTATAAAGACCTTTTTTGATTTTGTACTTTCTCTTCCTGTCAGTTCACACTGATGTAACTTCTTTAAGGAACTGTGTAGAGTTCCTGTATATCAAATAATAATTTTCTTTAGTAGACTAGTGGCACACTCACATTTCAAATAAAAGTGCCTTAAGCATTTCCTCTACACATGTTGAAGACCATATCAATTGGGGTTATAATTTTCATTTCAACTGTAAAAATTGATTCAAGAAACTCACATGAAGTAGGATGCATATTAAATTTATCCCAAATTTTACACATTCTGACATTTATCTTTCCCCTCTTAAGTTTTAAGTCTTTTGCTATTATTTCCTCTCTGTGTAGAGAACTACCTCTGAACATTTAAGGGTAGGTCAGATAGCAAAAATTCTCATGATTTCCCTTTGGTTGAGGATGCCTTTATTTTCCTTTTATTCCTGAAAAATATATTTGCTGGAGAAAGTGATCATGGTTAAGGGTTTTTTTTTTTTTTTTTCTTTTAGCAGTTGAAAATGTGTAACTTTCTTATGACCCCATAATTTCAGATGAGAAATCCATTGTCTGGTAAATTGACCTTCCCTTATAGGTAATGAATTGCTTCTCTTTGTATGCTTTCAAGATTTTTTTCTTTGTCTTTTGTTATCAGAAATTTAACTATGATGTATCCTCGCCTGGATTTCTTTTTTTTTTGTTTATGATTCATTCATTTTCTTTAGCCTGTAGATCCATGTCTTTTACCAAATTTGGAGATTTTTCAGTCACTATTCTTCAGGTAGTTGTTCAGTTCTATTGTGTCTCCCTTTCCTGCCTCTTGGACACCAATGATACAAATGTTAGCTTTTTTTTTGCATTGTCCTTCAGGTATCTGAGACTGTGTTTATATTTTCAGTCTATTTTGCTTAATTGTTTATATTGAGTAAATTCTACTGATCGCTTTTCAACTTCATTGATTCTACCTTCTGTCATCTCCATGTTACTATTGAACCCATCCAGTACTTTTTTTTGTTTGTTTTGTTTTCTGAGACAGAGTCTTACTCTGTTGCCCAGGCTGGAGTGCAGTGGCATGATTGTGGCTCACTGCAACCTCCATAATTCAGTTTTTATATTTTTCAAGTCTATAAATTGTTTTCTTTTATTAAATAGTCTCCATTTCTTTGCTGACATTTTCTATTGTTTCATTTGTTTCAATAATTCACAATTACTTGTTGAAGCATTTTTGTGATGTTCTGCTTTAAAATATTTGTTAAATAATTCCAACAATATATGATTCATCTTGGTATTGCTATCTGTTGATAGTCTTTTCTCATTCATTTTGTGATTTTCCTGATTTTTGGTATAATGAATAATTTTCAATTGCATTTTGGACATTTTAGATATGATATCATGAGATTCTAGGTCCCATTTCATTTTTTCTTTAAGGAGGCAGTCCCCTGTGTCTACTCCCTGTTTACCTGGAAGTACTCCCTGTTTACCTGGAAGTACCTGGAAGTACATTGATGTACTTGAGTACATTAATGCCTGTCTAGATCAAAATTTTAAAAAAGTAATTCTATAGTCCAAGGTAACAGAAGGATTTAAAATTTCACTTTTATAATATTTCTGATGAGAAATGCATCTGCAATAAAATAGTAAACTTATTTCATTATGAAGCTTTGGATGTTGATAATCAATATTCTCCTTTATAAAATTGGGGCCAATATCTATTTTGCTGGATGGTTATAATAAAGTAATGTGTGTTAATCTGTGGCAGAGGGCCTAGAAAATAGTATACACTAAAAAAGACATCTACTATTATTTGTGCTCTTTTAATTATAATGATATCCTCTTACAGAACTAAAAAATCTCTGCCTAGAGGTGAATTTAAATTGGGCCAAATGATATTTGAATAAAGGAAGTCTTCTTTAACAGTAAAGAGTTGTTGAAAGATTCAGTGAATGATTTGCCAATCATAAAGCACCTTGTAGGAACTAGAGTGCACAGCAGGAGAACAATTGGTGTGTAAAAATGTCTGTTAGCACATATGCATCTCATATATTCAACAAGGACCATAAAAATAACTAAAAATGTCTACATTTTTATAATTGTTTAACTGGTTGATATTTACATGGGAGCTTCATTATACTATTCTCCCTGCTTCTGTGAAAATTTCCATAACAAATTTTAAAATACTCCACTCTTATGCAAACCAGGTAAAATAAAACGTCTTATGAGCATTTTGGTTTGTTGAGTTTTCTTTTTCTAGAGCCACCTGTCTCACTTGGTGACTGGGTTAGTTCAGGGGAAGCTAACTCCAGTTGTCTAATGGCGTTGTAGGAAATAAAAGAATGGAACTTAGGCCAGCTGAGAGGAATGGAAGAAAGCATGCTCTATTGAGACCATATAGCTACTGCTTGGTGTTTGTGACTGTGTCACTGAAGAATATAGACTTAATGTTGCTAGATCTTTTGATCTTTCGAAAGAAGCTGTAAATCTGTATTTTTACCTAAACTTTTTTAACAGTTAAAGATTGGCAAAATATATAAACTGTAAAAGAAATTACTGTGCTATGTAAACAAATTATGTCTGGGTCATACCCATAGTAAAGTTAGAGAATGGTAAAGTTTCTATTTTACCAACTGTTTTAATTTAGGCTGCTATAACAATGTGCCATAGACTGTGGTGCTTATAACAACAGAAACTTATTTCTCACTGTTTTGGAGGCTGGAAGTCTGAGATGAGGGTGCCAGAATGACTGGGTTCTGGTGAGGGCCCTCTTCTGAGTTGCAGACCGCCGACTTCTCGCTGTGTCTTTACATGGCACAAAGAGGTCAGGAGAGCTCTCTGGGATCTTCTTCATAAGGACACTCATTCCATTCATGAGGACTCCATCCTCATGACTTAATCATCTTCCAAAGGCCTTACCTCCCAGTACCACCACATTGAGGATTAGGATTTCAATATGTGAATTTTGGATGGGACACAAACATTTAGTTTAACTCTTTATTGAAAACCGTCTTCAGTATTCAGAAATATGGAAATTAAAGCAACAATCCAATATTATTTTCTATCACATTGTCAAACAATACAAAACAAACCCTAAAATTAATATATTTTAGTGTTTGTAAGACTACAGACAACTGCATTGTTAATACAATGTTAGAGTATAAAGGGTAAAAGTACTTTGAAAGATCAGTTGGATGGTAGCTATCAAAAATATATCTACATAGATAGGTTAGGCATGGTGGCTCATCCCTGTAATCCCAGCACTTTGGGAGACTGAAGTGAGTGGATCACTTGATGTCATGAGTTTGAGACCAGCCTGGCCAACTTGGTAAACCCCATCTCTACTACAAATACAAAAATTAACTGGGTGTGGGGGCAGGCACCAGTATTCCCAACTACTCTGGATACTAGGGAGACTGAAGCACAAGTTGGTTGCAGTAAGCTGAGAATGAACCGCTGCATGCCAGCCTGACCCACAGAATGAGACTGTCTAAAAAAAAAAAAAAAAAAAGAAAGAAATAGATAGATAGATTATAATCTTGGACTACACAAGTCCATTTCTAGGAATCTATTTAAAGAAAGACTTACATTTACAGCAGTAATATGTATACGGATGTAACTTTTAGAGTTGTTTATTATAGAAAAAGGTAAATGAAGATATACTATATATTTGTTAAGTAGGCAATAGAGTCAACGAATATGCTGCATCCAAATTATATAATACTGGACAACAACTGAAAAAATTGTGCAGGATTCATAACTACTTACAAGGAAAGTGCAAGATATATAGATATTAAAATATAATACTGGAATAATGCATACAGTATAATTATGTTTTCACAAACTATTTCTTTCTGTTTTTAGAGATGGAGTCTCACTCTGTTGGAGTGCGGTAGCAGAACCATAGTCACTGCAGCCTCGTACTCTGGGGCTTGAGCTATCCTGCCACTTCACTCTCCTGAGTAGCTGAGACTAGAGATGTGTACCACTATATCTGGCTGATTTTTAATTACTTCCCTGCATTTTTATAAGCATGCAAGATCATAATATTACCTCTAATAATGCAGGTTTAGAGAGGAGTCAATGTTTGGCCATTGAAACCAATATTTCTTTTAGTCAGTTTTCTATGTTATCCTTATGTGGAAAACAGATGACACCCAAACTGAAACATAAGTATATCACGTGGTTATCCTAATAAACATCAGGCAAAAGTGTTCAAAAACGTACTTTGTCAATACATTTCCATCACTCCTGGGAAACCAACTGCTGAAAGACCATTCTGGCTGAAGATAGTCAGAAAACCAAATATAATTCTATTTTTTATTCAGAAAAGGTAAAACCATAAGTAATGGCAGATACTGAAAGGAAAGATGATAGAAGTGACAAACACAGGTTGGGTACAGTGGTTCACAACTGTAATCTCAGCACTTTGGAAGGCTGAGGCAGGAGGATCACTTGAGTCCAAGAGTTCAAGACAAGCCTGGGCAACATAGTGAGACCCTGTCTCTGCCTAAAAAAGAAAAAATTAGCTGGGCACAGTGATGCACTCTTGTAGTCCCAGCTACTAGGAAGGCTGAGATGGAAGGATGGCTTAAGCCCAGGAAGTCAAGACTGCAGGAAGCCATGTTAGTGCCACTGCACTCTAACCTGGGAGACAAAGTGAAATCCTTTCTCTAAAAGAAAAAGAAGTGACAAAAACAAAAGGGACATCAGAGAGGATCTAGAACTCTTTTGTTGCACAACATCTTAAATACTTTTAATCATTGAAATTTCTTTAAATACACATTATTTTTATTCTTCCAGAATATTTATTTTGCCATTTTAAATGTATAACTCTTGCCAAAGTCATCTTACTGGTAGTTAAAAGTGTTTTACTATCATGTTTCTGATTAAAGAAAACAATTTTATTATAATTAAAATCAAGAAATGTGTGCGTTTTAGCATTTCATTCCCCACCCCGCATTCTTTCCATTTTAACTCTATTTTTTATTGATAAACTTAGAGCCTTTTCATTAACTAATGTTGGGAAGCAGACAATCACGGGAATCCCTTCCAAACATGCTAGATTACGGTCAAGGGAAAATCGTCATTAATTTTTTTGATTTTCTTTTTTTTCAGGACATAGAAGAGACCTAAAATGCCTGCTTCTGGAAAAGGCACAGATTTGAAATAAAATATTTGCTGAGCCCCTGTTTTCTTCTAATGAGTAGCTTCTGATTGAGAAAACTACAGATACACAGAGTATGTATTTGTTATATCTTAAGGTTATTCAAACTAATTTATTTTTATTATTCATGTTGAATTTGGTTCCCAGCTTTTTGGGTTGCTTGAAATTCAGGCCAATTTGTAATATTGTGATATTTATCTTTCTTTATTTCATATTCTACCAAAGCTACAAGTTATTTTGAAGGATACTGAATAATTCCAATGAAAAATTAGTAACTCAATATTTTATTTTACATTTGTTACAATTTTTCATTGAATAACATTATAGTTTTGTAGTTTGCTGCAGTGTATCACAGTTTCTAATACAGTATCTTAATCTTACTCAACATTCAATACATGCTTGCTGAATTATAAACTACATTGCACTTAAGCTAGTTTTGCTATTCTCTTCGCCTAATTTTCTTGTAATTTTATAATAGATATCTATTGTTAAAGTATCATTTATATCAGTTGAAACACTGAAATGACACTTTGCTTTGCTAGACCCTGTCTACACAAATAAATACTATTCATAGAATTTAATTTAAGGACCCATATTTTCAAGAAAAGCTTGTATTGTGCAAAACAAGCTCTTTTCAAGCCAGAAAATGAGATTGAGTGGTAGAGTCAAGGACCTGTAACTTTTGAGTTCACCATTGTATCTAGGAACTATCTGGTAACATGCCTTGACTGCCAGGATAGGAAATGAGTATGTCATATAACCTACTTAGAAGTCCTAGGCCGTGGAGAGCTGTATAAATTAAAATGAACATCTAGAATGACTGTTGGAAGCCAGAGTTATGCACAGAGCATCTGTATAATGTGCTCTGTGTGGTTGGCATTGCTAAACAGACAAGCTGTCACATTCTGTACTAGCTGAATATTCTAGGGCTCTTCCTCTGTCAACCAAGGTAGAGGACATGGCAGTAGTCAAACCTCAAGGTGACAAAAACCTAAAGTAGTGTGGTGAGCCTTGTATTAGAGGGGAATTTACAAGTGTAGGTAGGGAGAGGCATGTGTTTCCACAGCATCTATATTATAATCCAAATGCATCCTTGGACTGAGAACATCCCTATTAAAATAAAGGCACATTCTATAATGACAGGGACCATACTCAGTACATCTAGATCTTAACAAAATCAAAATCTCTAGAAAAGGTCCTATTAAATATTTCTAAGCAAAACAAAAACAAATATTTTGAATACTGCAAGCATTTAATGGGAGAAATGAATAACATATTGTGATATTCAACAAAGAATGTTACAATCAATTTATTAACACAAAGGCTAAATCAATATATTTCAATTTATTAAAAAAGAAAAATAGTATACTTTATTTAGAAAAAACTATTATATGTATTTCTTATTCTAAGGAGGGAAGAAATTAGTTGTTTTAATTTACATAAATATTTTCTTTTAAGCAAAGAAAGAGTGATAATCCTTAAATGGCAGGTGTATGGCTTTAGGAGACATTCTATGAATTATGGCTATTTGGTGCCACCTAGTGGTAAAGGGCTTTTAAAAATCTGTGTTACTTCTGCTGTTAGAAAATTTGTCGTGAAAAACAATTTATAGATGGCTGAATGGCCGCCTAAAAGAGATACAAATTAAGACAGAATTCATTTTATGCTCCTAGACATTAACTAAAATTGGCTGTTACACTCAACACTAGAGTGACATCCAGTTTGACAGATAGAATGTTTTATACCTAAAAGAGTTGATTTGGGGTTGACAGCTTTTTATTCCATTCTATTTTTATTTTTCAGTCAGTTAATTGGTTTCTAAAGTCAAGGCTATAGATATGAGATTGATGTAAAGTTAGAGATGATGTACTATCGCATAATTATTATAATATTGTCAATACAATAAATGACATATTTGTGTCATTCTGTGGCCAGAGTGAAACTAACATATGACTTATAGCATATGGAAGACTTAAAAGTGCCAGATATTATTTTCAGAATTCAGGATGGGCATGCCTATAGCCTCCAGACCAAGCACTTGTTTTGTTTTGTTTTGTTTGTTTTGTTTTAGAGAACCTGTTCCAGTCACAGCTGCCAGAAGGAGCAGATGCACAAACCATTGGTCTTCTCTGGGGTACAGTTCATTGAACCTCAGTGAGTTCTAGGCAGATATTGAGATAATCTTGTTCTGTCATCTAGCCATTTGTGATGGGGGCACGAAAAGGCTAAATCAGATGAATAATGATAAATATTTATCATGAATATTCATTATAAGCCAAGAATGATGTAATACAATGGAATGTCAAAGGCATTTTCAAGTTATGGAATCCACGAAGAAACAGAATAAGGCAATCTTTAAAGAAGTCAGAATAGTGGGGCCATGTGTAGAGAATAACAAAGATGAGGGAACCTATAATGTATGAGAGAAAGGAGTAATCTTAATTTTTGACTTTCAATGCCGGTCTTCCTGTGCCCCAGCTTTTTGCTTTGTTTCTTATTCTTGGTTGTCCCTGATAATGTCTTCCAATGACTGCCTTCTTCTATGATCTGGAGGTTTTTGATTCTTTCAACCAAATGATCCCACAGTATAGTTATATTTCAAATTTGGGGAAATGAATTTCATCAAATGGGAATGATAGCTTTCACAAAATATTTATGAATATTGGCTTATTACCAGGTATAGAATATTTGATTGAAATTTTAAGTTAAATCCTGAATTTTGCTTTTGATAATATTTCTTAAATGTGTGTTTTTCTCCTGTATTTCCTATTCAGCAAATACTTATTGTTGCCTTATAGAAGTATTTGGGTGGAGAGTGTGTGATGCACACTGCTGCTCCTGGCATGGATTTCCAGGAGCCCTAGATTGGTTGGGTTTATGTGGCTGATGGATGTAGAATTATATGCACAAGCTCATGTCTAAGAGAGATACAAAGTGAGAAAGACTTACCCTAATCTAGAGACATATAAATATCACAAAGTGAAGAAGAGAGACTTGTAAGATTAGAGAGCAGAGAAGGAATTAAGTCCTGCTTCTTGATAGTATGCTGGGGATGAAGAGGGGCCAGGGTCGCTAGATCTAAGGGTGGAAATGGCTGTCTTCTCTGTACAGGCATCGGGGATCATATGAAGCCACAAAGAGTTCTCTTATCTCAGTGATACCTCAAAAGGAGTAGCAAAAGGATCTGGAATGTTCCAAACCATGTGGCTGAAACAGGCAGGAAGACCTGTACTGATGGCCAAAGCCAGATGGACCCCTCTCCCTCATCCTTGATCCTATGTAAGATCCTGGAACTATGCCATCAGTCTGGAAAAATTCCAGGAAGAGCTGAGTTAAGTTTTCAAGATCTAAGCAGAACAGGGGCCAGAAACTAGAAATGAAGTTATTATACAGAACAGTAGTTATTAGGCTCTTAGGTGCATGAGCTGCAATTCTGATACATAATTCTAAAATATGAAGTGTTTCATTGTTATTTCATATTAACCAATATGTACATTAATTTTACAAACACATTAAGAAAGCTTTTATTCCCTATTTTAGGGGTTTCTCAAAAGAAACTGCTTCGGCATCACCCAAGTACTTACGAAAACAAACATAGATTTTTCAAAATGTACCCCAGATGTACTGCTTCTCCAGGGTCAGGGCTTAGGGGGAACTATTTAAAAGAAGTGCCCAGGTTCTTCAGATTTGTAGCCAGATGAGCGTAGTCATCAAAATGACTCCATGTTTCAATCAATATTCATTATTAAAGCCTCATTAGGTTAAACATGGTTCATTTGGAGACCCTTTTATATAGGAGAAAAAATGATCATTTTTTTACTAAATTTGCTTTAAAATCACTGTGTAGGAGAATGCATACATAATCCCAATTGTTAAGAATAATGGTTATATGGTGTTCCGTCCACATAATAGTTAGGGACTTCCTTGACATAAAATTATTTCTGCACTAAGAAAACTTCTTTGAAGTATCTAAATAAGGTAAATGGAGACTTCTCCTCAGTTGGGAGTTTTTCCTTTTAACCTATCATTGACCTTTTCCCAATTTTAGGATTTGAGGGACTGGGAAGATGAGGTGTTATCAGTGGCTCTAGACCTTCCTCTCACTTAGTTTTCAGAGTTGTGGGTAGGAATTGGACCACATAAAAGATTTGAGGGGTACTAGTGGATCAAGAATATCTTTGGTGCCAGAATGTCAACATGCATATCTTCGTTTTTAACCATAACTTACTAGCTCAAGATAATTTTTTTTCAAGAAGGGCATAAGTTAAGTAGAGAAAAAAGGTAGAGAGAGCCGGTAGCAGCACTCCTCGTACTCTTCACGGTTAGCAGGAGGGTAGAGATGAATTTACTTGAGCAGCGCTTTTAGTTCATGTAAAGTAAAATAAAAATAGAGCATACAAATATTTTTGGGGACCACAGAGCAGGGGTGGGTGAGGCCTAACTTGAGTCACTGCCCTGGACAGGGCAGAAAGTTAATACTGGCAGTAATCTCAGAGTGGACCCCTGGACAGTCCAGGCACAACATGAGGCTGATTTAGGAGAGCACGTGGATGACAAATGGTGACAAAAATAAATTCAGTCTTTCAAATATTTTCTCCTGATGATAGGGACTGGTCCTTCTCTGAGTTTCCTCATGCTCCTATTTAGAACATATAGAAGGAGCTTGCTAGGCTCTAAATGTCGGTACCCCACAAAATCCATATCTTAATACCTATCCAGCAATGGAACAGTATTAAGAGGTGGGGCCTTTGGGAAGTGATTAATTCATAAGAGCTCCACTCTCATAAATGGGATTAGTGCCCTTATAAAAGGGATTGAATAAAGCTACCTTGCCCTTCTGCTCTTTGAGGACACAGCAACAAGGCACCATCTGTGTGACGCGGAGAGCAAGTCTTCAGACACTGAATCTCCCTGAGCCTTGATCTTAGACTTCCTTGCCTCCAAAACTGTGAGAAATAAATTGCTACTATTTATAGATCACCCAGCCTAAGGTTTGTTTTTATAGTAGCCCAGATGGACGAAGACAGTGCCCAGTGAAAGTCTGCTGAATTAAGTAGAGTATAAGAAATCCCAGAAGAGGTGGGTGTGGTCGCTCACACCTGTAATTTCAGCACTTTGGGATGTCAAGGCAGGCAGATCACTTCAGGCCAGGAGTTAGAGACCAGCCTGGCCAACATGGTGAAACCCCGTCTCTACTAAAACTACAAAAATTAGCTGGGTGTGGTGGCACACATCTGTAATCCCAGCTAGTCAGGGGGCTGAGAGAGAGGAATCATTTGAACCCAGGAGGTGGAGGTTGCAATGAGTTGAGATTGCACCACAGCACTCCAGCCTGGGCAATAGAATGACTGAGACTCCGTCTCAAAAACAAAAACAAAACAAAACGAAACAAAAAGAAAAAAAGAAAGAAATCCCAGAAGAGCTCACCTCCATAACCCTAAGGTAAATAGAAAGATAGAAAGTAGCAGGAGTTCTGGGACTCTTCCCCTGCTTCCAGTACTCATCCAGCAGCCTTTGCTTGTTTTTGGCAGTTCACAGCATTTTGTTGACAACCGAGGCATTACTTAGGCATTTGAGATACAAAGATGTAAAACCTATTCTGTCCTCAAAAAAATATGACCCAAAAGTTCCAATATAACTTCATATATACCATGCCAGAGTGATGCACAAAGACAGCAAAGACCAACTTGAGATTTTTAAGGAAGTTCTTAAAAAGTTCTTGGGAGAGAGGATGAACAGAGCTGAATTTTGGAGTTGATCTGGTAAAAAATGAGGAAACCACATTCTCAGAGATGAAACCATACAAAGCAAGGGATGGGAATATGATACCAAATGGTATAAATGAGGAACACACTCAAGCAAATGCAGATGATGAATGATGAGGGCGTAAAGCACTGGCAACAAGAATAGAGAAAGTGGTTCAGAAAAATTTAGAAGGTGAAGTTGGTGAGCATTAGCAGTTTTTTGGATATGAGGAGAAAAGGGAACTCTTAAGATGATCTCAAGATTCTTGCTGTATAGACTGGGTAAAAGATGACCTTATATAGTCAGGAAATACAGGAAGACAAGAAGGAGATTTAAGACAGAGATAAAACATGTTAAATGAATTGCCTTTGAGTGCTTATTGGACATTTATTTGGCTACAGCAAGCAAAACATTGGACATGAATCTCTAAAGTTTTAAATAAATGTCAGTGCTTCAGATACACATTTGGAGATTTCAGTCATACTGATGGGAGTTAAAAACATGAGGGAGAGTGATTTCATTCAGAGGTTTAGAATGAGAAGAGCAGTGGGCAAAGTGAGAACATCTCCATTTACGGGAGAGTGGCTGTAGTGTGTAGTGTGAGAGGTCACACACTGGCTGCAAGTATAACTCATATGATTCATCTGACCATCATTGCCCTGGATGACCTTGACTTGGCCTGTCCTTGCTAGTTTACTGTCTACGTCTCTTAAACTTACTGGCTTCACAGGCCTTGGGCTTAAGAACCTCAGGGTACTTTCATGTTGCTCCTATTCCTTACAGACCTGTTAGCTTGAGTCCTTACTATTTTATTTGGCTCTATGTTGCTTTTAATTCATTACATTGACCTCAATCTGTTGACTTCCTAGACTTGTGTGTAGTCTTCCAGGATCCTTAGCTTCGTGGCTCCTTTCCGTGAAGAAACACAGGGAAAGACACATGGTGGAATGCTGTGTGTGTAAACTTTTTTTTTTTTATATCAGTAGGATCAATGTTTTATATGATCTCTAGTAAATGAAAGTTAAATCAAGGCTGTTCTAATTAAAGCTGAGTGTATGTCCCAGAACAACTCTTGCTCGAATCTGCCCTTACCTCTCTAGCAGCCCCTTGGACAATTCTTCAGAACTCTGGAGCTTTGTGGAGCACAGTTAGATACTGTTACAGGGTAAATTTGCACTTTGTGAAAGAAGGGTTTAAACTCTAATTTTATGACTCACTGGCTATATATTTGTCTTTGGACAGATTGTTTACTTTTTTGAGCCTTATATTGTTCAATTATAAAAGATAATTACTTCAATTACTTCATGGGTTTGTTAGCATCAGATAATGTGTCAATGCAAAGCACAAAGGACATGGGACTCTCAAAAAACTGATAATTTTCTTGCTTTTGCCACAGGTAGACCTTAATAGACAATTTAGAAACCAAAATAAAATCACAGAATTCATACAATAAGAAAGGGTTGAGAGTTATCTAGTCCAGCCTTCCTAGGGAGTTCCTTTCAAAGTCTCCACATTAGATGGTAACAGTGTGAAGATTGCTTAGAGACTGGGGGCTCTTTTTTTCCTCCCTTTTTTTTGGTGATGGATTCTGTTTCACTTATCTACACCTGAGACTGAGTAAAAAATCTGATCTGTTATTTGAAGATTTATTCTTTGGACCAACATATATTATGTAGTCATTCAAGATTTAATGGTAATCATTCAAGTTTTAAAGCCAGGTTACCAAGGGTTAGATAATTATGATCTCTTTTTGGTTAAAAGATATGTAAACATACTGATATATGTGTGTATGTGTATGTATAGAGAGACAACACCTGTCAAGATGTGTATAAAAATTGTTAGGGGTTCACTGTGTATCAGTATTATAAAAACATTTCTTCTTTATAAAAAATTTCTATCAAATGACTTTTTCATTTAATAAATATACTTCCACAGACCTTTTTTTTGGTCTTGATCCTCTTAACAATTGTTAAAGATAGGAAGGGAAGATGTTATCTTCATTCTCCACTCTTACACTTGCGCAGACACACACCCACTCCACACGCATGTCCCTCCCAACCTGGAACTCAGAGGGATGAAATTATTTTGTTAGAGTGATTCTGAGGTTTATTGGGAATGGTGGAGGAAGAATTAAACTCAAATCTTCTTACTCTTCTTCTACTCTTCTTCCCACCACATCCTTTTTTCTTTTTTCTTTTTTTTAGTCTAAATGTCCCCATTCCCTCAGCTCTGTTGCTTTTGACATAACTCATTTGGGTCACTATTGCCTGAATGCATTCCTGTCTGTTAACTTTCTAATTAAAATGAGGTATCTAGACCTGTGCATAATAGTAAGGTGTAATCTGAAAAGCACATAATACAGTTTATTACCTTCCTTGATTAGGACATTACACATTTATTAAATCAAGACATAATACTTTTATTAAATATACATGCATTTCAGCTAATTTAAAAACAATATTATATATTTTCATTATGAAAGTGACAAATATTCACTGTGGGACATTTGAGAAGCACAGACAAGGAGGCAAAAAATTACTTATGTATCACCCATAGTTCCTTTACCCAAAGATAACTTCTCTAAATAGTGCATTTTGTGTCTTTCCCAACTAGAAAAGAAACTCTGTGGAGACAGTAGTTTTATTTATCTTGTTCTATGTTCATTACATGCCAAGATCATTACTTGGTCTATTAGTAGGCACTAAATAAAATTTGTTGAGTGGGGATTGAATAAAATAGTCATATATATGTACTTACATGTTTAGTACACAAGGGGACCTGTAAAATTTTGTATTCTGGTGTTTTCCAGCTTATATTAAGTTATTGATAGTATTTGAATTTTTATGTTATAAATTCTATCATTATAATGATTGCATAATATTCTATTGCATGAATATACTGTCCTTTTATTGGACACTAGATTTTTTGTTATATTTTGCTTCAATAACAGTGCTATCACAAATATCTGTGCATTTTTTTTAATTTTTGAGAAAGATCTTTTCAGATATTTCCAAAGTGAAATTATTGGTTCAAAGATGTGAACTGTTCAAAAGAAACATTTCTATTACTTCTCACAGTTATATAGAGTTTGAGTATACATTGAATTTGTGGTCATCCACTGTCGTTAAATATCCAGCTATTTTTTACTTCAAAGTTTACATATATGTGCTTGTAGGTATGTTATGCAGGCAGTATGAATTCATGTTACTGTACCATCCTTGTTTATATTTTCTCTCACTTTGCAATAGCAACCACTTCTTTCTTTCTGGTCAGAATTAAGTAGGAGTTCCACTTTTTGCTTCTACTACCTTCTGAGAGATGAGATTGTCAGCAAGACAAGTTAAGAATTTGTCTGATGCTCAGCTTTTTAGTGTGATGAGATTTCTATCAGATGTCTTTATAGTGGAACTGCCCCATTAATGCTATATTTTTTTCTCTATGACAGATTTTTAATCTGTGTTAAGAAAGCAATGTCCATATCTTTTGTCAGGCTGGACAGTCTCTTACAGGCTCTTACACTGTATTCCTATGGTTTCTGTCTCTTCAAACGGCTTTCATCTTTACCCATCCATAGATTTCCAAATGGAAACTATCCTGGTTAAAATAAAGCATAAATATTATTCATAAAAGAAAAGCATAATGCATATTTAGGTCTATTTTCGAGGACATATACCTGAGTCGTAGAAATCCTAAGAATGCTAAAAGTGTAAAGAAGAAATCCTTAAGTAATCCCCAAATCCTACAGTTTTAGAGATTGTATCTGTTAACATTTTGCCCTATTTCACCTAGATTTCTCTCTCTCTCTCTCTCTGTGTGTGTATATGCTGGGTATAGCTAACTATATGTGCAACTTTTACCTTGAGATTATGTTTAATATTTATTATAAGCATTTCCCTAAAGCTGTAACAACTTTTGAAAAAATACTAGTTTAATTAATGCATAAATTTCACCATAGAGGCAGGCTATAGCTAATTTAATCATATTCCTGCATTTTTATTTATTTCAATTTGTCCCTAATAAAGATAATTTTTCCTCAAACATCTTATTATGTAAATCCATATATACACCTGTAATAAGTTCCCCCAGATAGATTCCTAGATATTAAACTACCTGGAGAATATGCTGCACTATTTTAAGCTGTGTCTCTATGTTCCTGTATTCCTGAACTCTGGCCAACACTGAGTTTTTGTAATCTTTGCTAATTTTATAGGTGAAATTGATGTTTTACAGTTTTAATGCTCATTTGATTACTAGTGAGGATAATTTTTTTAAATCTTTTAGGCCACTTTTATATTTTCTTAATTTGAGATCTTTTATCTTTACTTGCTCCTCCCATGTGGGAACCTGCTATATCTTTCTATTTATTTATATCTTTTTCTTTCAATGACATGGTTTTAAACTTAGTTTTTATTTTATAAAATTAATTCATATATATATATATATTTGAAATCAAATATTACTATGAGGCTTATAACCAAGAATAGCAGCCCTAGGCTCACTCCTACCCTCTACCAATACCATTTTTTCAGAGGCATCCACTTTCAACCATCTTAACTGTTCATCGTCTTTTTCCCCCATATTTTCGAAGAATATGCTAATACAGTTAATGAAAATATTTTACATTTAGATATTGACTTGCTGTTATGAAGTTATCTATCTTATACATTCTCCACACCCACCAATACATATTTCCTCTCCACACTACCTCTCAAACATTGTTATGACACAATTTCTTGGTTAGAATCAGTAATTGATGTTTTCACTAGCATAGCTATATAAATCTTGCTCATAGTTGATGAAATTCTTGTGTAACTTATAGTTCTCCTATTTTATTGTTCATTTAGTTTTGCATGCATTTGTTACTAATATGTTTTCAAATCAGCTGGAGCTATAAAACTCTTGTTAATACTACTACACCCATCAGATAATTTTTTCCTTCACTTGGTGGCATCCCTTGTGGGACCCTCTGGGCTCCTGGTATCTGTACTACTCACTAGTCCTGCTGCACGTTTGTCCCCCAGAGCCCCTTTTACCTCTCTCTTGCACTGAATTCCATGTCTCTTTCTTGAGTGTCTCCCTTTTGCAGTTTCCTATTAAAGAGTGTACAAGACATAAAATTTTTGAGACTTTGCGTACTTTTAAGTTAGTCATTACTCTTGAGCAATAGTTTGACTTTATATGTATTGCTATATTGAAACAATATCCCTTCAGGATTTAACAGAACAACAATGGCTTCTTTGGGTTCTTGTTTCTGGGATTATTATTGAGAAGACTGACATATTTCTTTCTTTCTTTCTTTCTTTCTTTTCTTTTCAGATGGAGTCTTGCTCTGTCACCCAGGCTGGAGTGTCATGATCTCGGCTCTTTGCAACTTCTGCCTCTCAGGTTCAAGGAATTCTCCTATCTCACCCTCCTAAGTAGCTGGGATTATAGGCACGCACCATCACAACTGGCTAATATTTGTATTTTTAGGAGAGACGAGGTTTCACCATGTTGGCCAGGTGGGTCTTGAACTCTTGACCTCAAGTGATCGCCTCACCTTGGCCTCCCAAAGTGCCAAGATTACAGACATGAGGCACTGTGCCCAACTGAGACGTATTTATGCTCCTGTCCTTCATATTTGACTTCTTATTTTCTCTCTGCAAGCAAAGTCTAAAATTTTCATTTACTTCTAGTGTTGTGGCATTTCATCCCTTTTTTGGTATGGCTAATCAGCCCCACACTCAGCCTCACCCACAAAAGACCCAGTTTTGGGTCTTTAACATCTCCAAAAAATAAACCTTTTGTATTCTGGATTGGGAAGTAGTCACCTTGATAGAGAAACAAGTTGCGGGGATGATTCTTTTGAATTTTATTTATTTGCTCATCCAGGCATTCTTTTTTGCATTCAATGAACACTTATTAAATACTAGTAATGTGGCAAATGTGGTGCCTGACAAGATACAGGGAGTCATATCTTCTCCTCTCAAGTATTTAACAGTCTTGTTTCTTTATATTTTATTAGCATTATGATTATATTTTTCTGTTCTTTAGTATTGTATCCTAATATTCACCTATATGTTTACATAAGTTTAGACTTTTCTCCAACCACTTGGTTTACTTTGTTTCTTCATACTGTAATTGGAGAAGCATTTGTTGGAAGTACACTCTATGCCACATTCAGTGCTTGAGATCAGGGAAACATAGATAAGTGAGCATGGAGTCTCTGCCTCTACCTTACTCTTTAGATCTCTTTATTTACCTTCTCCTGTGCCCTGGAGACTAAGAGAACTAACAGAGATTTACTTTACTCCAGGGCTTCTGAAAATGAGCGAGGAACAAGTCTTTTTCTCTTAAATACTTAATCTTAGATTTTTTTTTTCTTTTAAATTCATCTCATCTCAAGTCTAGTACTCTACTTGAGAGGGCAGAGGACAGGAATAAATGAACATTTTGTTCTTTCCTTCTCTGATTAGAAGTGTATGAGCATTGTGGTGGTAGTCAGAGGGTGGAGGGTACGATGGATGCTACTGGAAAAATTCTCTTTTGACAGTTTATTTAACTAAAAAAGACAAAAATGTGATAACTTAGCTCTTCGTTCTCCCTTGAAGTAATGGAGGTCGAGTTCAACAGCGAGAATAAGCAATGTCCCAGGGCAAAAATGAAGTATGGGAAAGCACACCTTTTAATGACATTCCATTTCTTTCTCTCACAATCCACTCTCTCCATTTCTGTGGCAGTAGTATTGAAAAATGGCTTGTCAATTACTTTATTAGCTCTGACCTTTGCAATTAAAACAACACTACAAGATTTCCCCTGACTCTGCCATTTTCATTCTCTGTTACATGCACATAAGTTTTTGGGATTCTTGAATTCTTCCATTTTCCAACTAAAATTTAGAAGCTTTTCTCAAAAATTTGTTTTGCATGCATGTTTAAAAGGGACATTTAAAATAGGAGGAGCTTATACTACAGTTTTAATCATCTTCAAACCTAAATTCAGGAGAGAATATGTTTATTCTCATCACAATTCTTACAGTCCAAATTCTAAATAATTTATTTGTATTTGTCAACCACCTTTATTTCTTGTAGCTTCTTTTTTACAACACCAACAGTCAGGAAATTTATAATTTCATCTTCCTATGTAAATGAATTGTATGATTGATTATATCACATTCAACACCAACATATAATTTCAATACATTTACAACTTTATTCTTTTAAAATCTTTTTTTCATGATGGATCCATGATGGCTCATTAGACAATCACTACAAAAATGCAAAAGAGAGTACAGGTAGATTTTAGTTAATAATTGTTAACCTATATATACCTTACGGGTTAAGCAGTTGCCAACTTTTGTTGATAAAAGCTCTATAGATTTTATAGGTTTTTAAATTAAAAAATATTTTTTGAAATTTTGAACTTATTTTAAGACACAAATTTTAATTTTAGTTTTGAAAGATGAACTTTATATGACAGTTACATTATATAAGGTGAAATGGGATTAGACAGGAGGGTTGAAACAATTTTAAAGATTATTTGCAAATGTAAATATAACTGCTGATTTTACTTAACATTTTGAAGTGCTTAATTATGAAATACAATTGTAGTGAATCTATATGTCATAAAGCATTCAATATCTAAAATGTTAGCAGATTTATCATAATAAACACACTTTCAATAGTGCAAAAATAAAGATATAAATTTTATTTGTTTTTGCATTACAATAAACTTCAGCCACTTAATCTATCAGCTGCATCAGGCAGTCCTGTTTCCCAGAGATTCTCAAGCATCAATGCTGCTCCCATAACTTGACATGGTCATGTGACTAAGGTTAGAATCTATTTTTAAATAGTAGCTTCTGCTGTAGTTCTTTGTAACTCAATACATTGTCGCTACATTTTACTTTGTTTAAAATTCCTGGGTATTTAGTCATTTCTTCTTTGTTGCATTTGCTATTTACTCATTTCCTCTGCTCATTTCAAAGTGATCCAATGAATGAGACATAAAGGTATACTGATGCACTATTTTGTTTCACCAGTGCAATTATTATTTCACATTTTTTTATTTCTGTGATTAATTAAAAACAATTTTAGTAGTGGAAAACACTGATGCATATGATCTTAAACATGGCAAATAGTCTTTAGTGTCTATAATATTTTTTCTCATATTTTTGTATTTGTTGATGCTAATTATTGTAATCTATTACAAAAATCAAGTTCATGGATATCTATTCTACCATATTTCCAAGCCCCTACTTTCAGTATTTTATGAGTTTCCATATGCCTTTTCAATACTCAAAACCTTCCATAGTTTGGTGATAATAAGAAATAATCATATTCTACTGGTCATCCTCTGCCTTCGTCAACTTTTCTCAAACTGTTTCCTCAGAATGACGATGTCTTTTTTTTTTTTTTGAGACGGAGTCTGGCTCTGTCGCCCAGGCTGGAGTGCTGGAGTGCAGCGGCCGGATCTCAGCTCACTGCAAGCTCCGCCTCCCGGGTTTATGCCATTCTCCTGCCTCAGCCTCCCGAATAGTTGGGACTACAGGCGCCCGCCACCACGCCCGGCTAGTTTTTTGTATTTTTTAGTAGAGACGGGGTTTCACCGTGTTAGCCAGGATGGTCTTGATCTCCTGACCTCGTGATCCGCCCGTCTCTGCCTCCCAAAGTGCTGGGATTACAGGCTTGAGCCACCACGCCCGGCCAACGATGACTTTTAAAATTCTGTTTAGGCCAGGTGTGGTGGCTCATGCCTGTAATACCAACACTTTGGGTGGCTGAGGCAAGCAGATTGCTTGAGCCCATATGTTTGAGACCAGACTGGGCAACATAGCAAAGCCCTGTCTCTACAGAAAATTATCCAGGTGTGGTGGTGCACACCTGAGTCCCAGATACTTGGGAGGTTAAGGTGGGAGGATCACCTGAGCCTGGGAGGTCAAGGCTGCAGTGAGCCGAGATCACACCACTGCACTCCAGCCTGGGTGACAGAAAGAGAACCTGTCTCAAAAAAAAAAAGAGAGAGAGAGAAAGAGAGACAGAGAGAAAGAAAGAAAGAAAGAAAGAAAGAAAGAAAGAAAGAAAGATAGAAATTATATTTGATATGTGTATGTGCTCCAACTGATGTTTAATCAGCACATTATAATTTTGAGAATGTTCTCTGGTTGAATGTATTTGGAAAAAGCTACTCTCCCTTCCCTTTCTTCCTTTTCCTTTTCCCTCCACCTCTTTTTCTTTCTCTGTTGGCTTTCTCCACTTTTTTTAAATAACAGAGCAGATTATTACTAACCCACAGCCTCCTGAATTTGTATGTTTCAGTTTGATGCTAATTATTGTAATCTATTACAAAAATCAAGTTCATGGATATCTATTCTACCATATTTCCAAGCCCCTACTTTCAGTATTTTATGAGTTTCCATATGCCTTTTCAATACTCAAAACCTTCCATAGTTTGGTGATAATAAGAAATAATCATATTCTACTGGTCATCCTCTGCCTTCGTCAACTTTTCTCAAACTGTTTCCTCAGAATGACGATGTTATACACAGGACTGCTCCCTGGTTTTCAATTCTAGCCCAAAATTATCTAACTTGTCCAACATGCATTTAGTGACATCTCTGATCCAACCACCTGTAGCTAGAAGATTGGGGTCACTGTACAAGTATGAATCACTTTTGTGAAATGGCAGCCAATTCCAAGAAAAAGAACACAACATTGGGGGTCAGGTAGACACCTGAGAAGATTATAGCAATATATAGAAATACAGCAATTTATAAGCCCTCAATTTTAATCTTTTTCAGGATATTACAAATGTTGCCATTATTTCTTTGAATCTCCATAAAATATTTGGCTATGGTGAAAGGCCAAAATAAAATTAACCCCTAATTTTCATTATTAATTTGTAGAAAAGTTACTTTTTAATTTTAAGGTAATTAATTAACATGAGTTAATTTATGTTACATATTTAGAAGAACACCTGACACACAGTAACCACCATGTGAATATTTGTTGTTCTTATTCTTAAATTTGTTTATTCATTCTATGTCTCTTATATTCCAGAATTATACCAAATGTTGGGGAAACATAGTTGTTGGAGACTTTACCTCTTCCTCTGTTTACCTTCAAAGAGCTCAGTTTAAAATATATCTAGAAATATGGAAACTAAGATTGTGCAAGGAGATATTTAAGTCAAATGCATTATATGTTTTTATTTATATTCTTTTAAAATTTATTTTTATTTATTTATTTGAGACAGGGTGTTGGTCTGTTACCTAGGCTGGTGTCATCTGGGCTCACTGAAGTCTTGACCTCCCGGGCTCAAGCAGTCCTTCCAAGTCAGCCTTCCAAGTAGCTGGGACCACAGACATGTGTCAACATGCTTGGCTAATTAATTTTGTTTTTGTGTTATTTTGCAGAGACAAGGTCTTTCTATGTTGCCCAGGGTAATCTCAAACTCCTTGGCTAAAGTTATTATCCTGCCTCGGCTTCCCAAAGTGCTGGAATTACAGACAGGAGTGAGCCACTACACTGTGCTTTATAACTGATAATAGATGCGTTATTTACAATATAAGATGTGACCAAGCATGGTAAATTAAGCAAAATTTATCTTTGATGCTTCTCTCATCATCTTTTTGCATGCAGCTTTCTTTACATATCCTTCTTCCCTACCCTTAGTGTTGTTTGTGAACCCAAATTTGGCTAGGACCTGTCTTCTTTCTAGCACTTAAAGATTTGAATATTTTCAGATCTGGTTTTCATGTGGATCTTGTGCCTCATTGTGACTTCTAAAATATCAAGGCACTTTCCTACTTCTCATACTGGATCTGATGGGATATGGGGAGGGGAGAGAAGCTGGAAGAGTGACCATGTTAGAATAGACAATCTCATAGAGTTGAAGCCAGAAACTTAAGTGGTAAACTTGAGAGGAGAAAAACATATGTATTACATTCATGTGCTGGACAATGCAACAAAGAGAAAATCGGCTAACATCATTGATCAGATCACTGTTAGAGGGCTCACCAGCAGGAGTTGGATATCCTAAACAATTCAAGCTAAGGTGAATACAGGATGGAGTACGAGAGATGAAAAGCAGAACAAAGACTGAATCTATATGTCTGCACAGCCTGAATTAAAATCCTCTTAATGATCTTCTTGTTTCCTTTTAGAATCTGGAAAGTATTATTAGGTTGGTGCAGAAGTCTTTTTTTTTCTTTCAATGGCAAAAACCACAATTAATTTTGCACCAACCTAATACTTTGCTGATAAAGTGGCTTACTTGAGTATGAATACTTTCAAAATGGCAAAAAGGCTATTTTCAATCTTTCGGTTAAGAGCGGGTATAATAGTTTACAAGTAAACTTCTGTTCTGGGAAGAGCAAACGTTTGCTAATGGGACACATAGAATTGACTTGCTTCCTAATGCATTTGGGGTTATCCACTTGAACTTTCCATTCTATGATTATTCCTCTCTGATCTCACCTCATGATCTGACCAATTCTTCTCAGTACTTGTCCATGTGTTTTCTGTAAATTATCATGATTTAAATACCTTCGTATACAGATGGTGCTTGTATACGTATGCTTCTCACTGGACCATTGGGTGAGTTTCAGGGTCCTGTCTCAGCTTGACTGCCAGGCATATCTACTTAAATATTCCACAGGCACCTCAAATGTAATAGGTATAAAAGGAAATACGTATATTCCCTTCGAACACCTCTCACCTTCAGCCAAATCTTGGTCAATTAACCAACCTAATATAAAAAATTCTTCATGTTCTATCTTAATTAATAGTAACACTAGCTATCCAGACCCAACATTCATAATGCCATATTTAACCTTCTCCTTCACTAATCATAGATGATAAATAGCTAAGTCTAAAAATTTCACCCTTAGATATTTTAAGTCTTTATCTTACTTCCATCCCTGATTCCCTGCTTTAATTTCCTTAGAAAAGACTCTAATAATTTATCTTAAAACTATGTAATATTTAATATATTTCAATATGTAGCACATATGCCAGTTATGAAGCATAATAATCAACACACACAATCATATGCCCAACAAAAATTAGACCACTGTCAAAACCTTTGATCTCATCTGTGCTTTCTTCCCTGATCTCATCTACATGCCTTTCTATCTCCATGGAGAGTAACAACTTCTCTGAGTTGTGTGTTCTTAATTTCCAGTTTTTAATTTTAAAATCACATCTATCTATCCATAAACAATACGTTGCTTAGTTTTGCTTATTTTGATCTTAATCACACACACACACACACACACACACACACACACACACACACACACATGTTCTTCTAATACTTGGTTTTTCATTCAAAATTATCATTTATGATTCATTCATGTTGTATGCAGAAGTAATTCCTCCTGTTTCACTGCTATATAACATTTTATTGTGGAATATATGACAATGCATGTATCACACTCTTGTCTAAGAACATTGCAATTGTTTCCAGGATTCTGCTATTATAAACAATGTTGCTATGAACATTTTTATAAATTTCACCAGGGGTTCATAAGCAAAAGATTCTCCAGATCACATAGCTCCGGGCCAAGTGCCTTGGGCATAAGGTACGTGAATGTTCAAATGATGAGGTCCATCATTTAACAAAATGTTCGTACCAGTTTATCACTATATCCTTGACAAACCTAATATAATTCAACATTAACTTTTGTCAATCTAGTAATCTAAATATTACATCATTGAGGTTAACTTGTGCCTTATAAAATTTAATTATGTTGAGTACCTTTTCAAATGGTGGACATCCACTTCTCTTTATGGTGAAATATTTTCCTCTGCCGTTTTTTTCCATTGGGTTATTTGTCTTTTTCTTATTGATTGTGAGTTATTTTCCTATTTTGTCATTTAATTATTAAGACTTTTTAAGTACCATATTCTATTTAACACACCTCTTTTCTTCATTTAAAATATAAAATAGTTTAGGCATACAGAAAAGTAAAAAATAAAACATAAAAATTCATGTGTACCCCTAATTAAGCTAAGAAAGAAGAGATTGCAAATATAGTTTTAGATTCCTTTTATAGCCTTCTCTGACCATATCCCCTCTTCCCTGTGATCTCCAATTCCCTGTCTCTCCTGTCACCAAGGTACTGAATATGATGTTTATTTCTATGCCTTCTTTTATATCATAATTAGATTAATATATAATTCCCTGAAACAGAATATATTCTTTTGCTTTGTTGGTAACTCGTATGATATGATGTATATTTTTCTGAAATGTAACCTTTTCTCCCTCTGCATTTTATTTGTTAGATGCATTCTTGCTGATACTTACAACTTTAGCTTATTTCATCTTTGTATAATATTTAAATACACTATAATTTATTAATCTGTTGTCTTCTTTATAGACTTTGAAGGTGCCTCTAATTTTTAACTTTTACAAATGATGCTATTAAAGACATTTTTGTACATTTTTTTGTGTGTGTGTTCATCTGTAAGAATTTCTCTAGGGTACATGACTAGGAATGAGATTTCTGGATTGTGGAGTATGTGTGTCTTCAATTCCACCAGCTACCACCATATTTCTTTCCAAAGTTTTTGTACTTGTTCACGTTCTCACTGCCAGCATAGAAGAGTTCTTACTGATTCACACGGCTTCTAGTTTTTTTTATTGTCAGATTGCCAATCTTATGGGTATGAAATTATGTCTCATTTGGATCCAACTTTAAGAACAATAATAAACATGAAATATCCTAATCTCCAATATCTAGGTCATGCTGTAATTTCCTCATTGATGTCACCTGCCCCCTAACCTAACAGGTGGAGTAAAAAAGATATGTTAGATGATGAGTAAAGTGACAGTTACATTATGTTCTGGTTATATATTGCTGTTTAATAAATCACTTCAAAATTGAATGACTTAAAACAGCAGTTATGAAGTCAGAAGCAGTAACTCTTTCAGAGTTATATCTTGGGATTTGTTTTTACCTGCAGACTCTGAACAGATGTTTTACTTATTGATTGATTTCAATGATTAGCTCTCACAATTCTCTGGGTGAGTGAGCTTAGCTGGATGGTTTTCATTTACTATCTCCTGGGTTTCAGTTAGCTGGAAGTGGAGCTGAAGTCTCTGAAGGCTTGACTGGGCTGGGTGTTCAGGTGGCTCACTCTTATTCCGGCATATGCTGACAACTGTCAGCTAGAGCTCAACTGGTGATTTTGAGACATGCCAACACCTGCCCTCTTCACGTGACTTGGTCATCTCATAGCACGGTGGCTGAATCCCGAGACAGAGTGTCCTAGGACTAGTCTTGCAAGCGACAGGAAATGGAAACTGACAGGTATGTTTTAGACCTGGGCTTAGAGTTCCCAGAATGTCACTTTTGCCTCGTATCATTGGTCAAAGAAGACACAGTGCTCATCCAGTTTCAAAGGTAGAGAAAATAGTTTTTCTTTCTTAATGGAGGGGGATGGCAAGATCACACTGCAAGCGAGCAGGACAGGAGGTATTGTGATCATTTTGGGAAACATTACCACATGACAGCTCTGTTTTTAAATTTTTATTTCAGTCCATAATTTAACCAGAAAAATGTCACACAGTTACTGAAGAAGTCAATATAAATGGTGAAATTCAATAAGATATTAAAACAGCATGTAAACTGTGACACTGTGAGTTGCCTTCATTTTTTAATTTTTTTTGGGACAGAGTCTCACTCTGTCGTCCAGGCTGGTGTGCAGTGGCATGATCTTGGCTTACTGCAACCTCCACCTCCTGAGTTCCAGCGATTCGCCTGCCTCTGCCTCCTGTTTAGCTGAGATTACAGGCATGTGCCACCACCCCTGGCTAATTTTTGTATTTTTAGTAGAGACAACATTTCGCCATGTTGGCCAGTCTGGTCTTGAACTGTTGACCTCAGGTGATACACCCACCCCGGCCTCCCAACGTACTGGGATTGCAGGTATGAGTCACCTTGCCCAGCTGAGTTGCCTTTATTTTGTTATGAAATCAGAAACAGTAACTCTGAATTTCAGGGTTGTATCCTGGGATTAGTTTTTTACCTGCGGACTCAAACAGATGTTTTATTTATTGATTTATATGAATGACTTAGAAATTAATTTACCTTTTTAATAACATAATTAGAAATCTTTATTATTAAGCTTTAAATATTCAGTGTAATATTTAGTACATTATGATGACGTTTATACTGGAAGTGGGACGTTTGAAATGTTTAGTTGAAAATTCAATTTACTATATTTTATTTTTAAAAAAAGAACTGTTAAGTGTAAATTTACTCTCATATCCTTAGAATCTTACAAAATGAGGCAGTGAAACGGCCTCAGATATCTCTGTTTGGGTGAAATATATATACTCACCTGTATTGTTGGAGGTATGTCTTCTTGGTATGTAAGAGCAAATTTTGTTGAATTTATTAGGCCAATAATTGCTCCATGTAGTCAACTGACTAGTACTCTGGTATTTTATAATTGATGGGAAGCCAGGAAGTTCCCACATAACTTTATGTTGTGATAAGGCTGTAGAATAAATTATGTCCTTGTTCAATGGACATTCATACTTGCCACATTTTTCTGCCAAGAGAAAAACAATAGCATGACTAAAGTCTATGCTCTCTTTTCCCACAAAATTTCCAAAATACCATCTCCACTTTGTTAATTTCTCTGACCAGCAGAAGTCATTTTTTAAATCATTTGATGGAATAGTAATACAATGTTGGCTATGATTGTGTCAAAATGATTGCCATTTTAAAATGGCAATTTATGGGACAAAGGGTTATTATTGGAAGTAGTATTTGCAATAATTTGGGATTTGGGAGTATATGGGTCAAGAATACTTTGACGTATGGCAAAGAGAGTCATTCTGGAAAATAAATTGATTTGTGAGTTGAGATGGGCACTGAAAAAAGCTGAGAAGCCCAATCATTGTTTTGAAACAATGAGATGAGAAATACCTTGGCTTTTACGCTGTCTTTTACTCAACAGATTCATTGTCTCTTCTGTCTCTAGCTTAAGCAGCCTTCAAATTTTAGTAAAACACGCTAGTTGCCATACCATGCATTGGATTTCTTGACATGAGGCCCTCTTGGAGACACTTAAAAGCAGTATCCCATATAGAGGCACAAATTCTAAGGTATCGTTACTGCATCCTGATTTCAGAGAGACAAGAGAGAAAAAACAAATTAACAAAATGCAACATTCAACTAGCTAATAAAAACGACCAAATGAAAAGGTTTGAAAACAACCATTCTGAATTGAGATGATTTGGTTAAAAAATATTTATTTATTTATTTTATTATTTTTTTTTTTGAGACGGAGTCTTGCTCTGCCACCCAGGCTGGAG
>NW_016828776.1:54715-84513 GCF_001698545.2 Rhinopithecus bieti | reverse complement strand
AAAATATTTATTTTATTTCTAGCCTTTTAAGGAGAATTTTGTACCTTGGTATATTCAAGAGTATGTGAATTCTTTACAATTTTAGATTATTAAAAGTTATTAAAACTTTTACTTATAAAAAACTAAAAATAGAGCTACCATATGATGCAGCAATCCTACTACTGGGTATATATCCAGAAGAAAGGAAACCAGTATATCAAAGAGATATCTGCATTCCCATGTTTGTTGTAGCACTACTTACAACAGCTAAGATTTGGAAGTAACTGGTGTCCATCAACAGATGAACACAGGTTGGTTTGGTATATTCACAAAGTCATGCAACCATTACTACCGTCAATGTTGGAACAAGTTTGTCAGCTTCTCCCGACCCCCACAAAGCTCATGTCAATTAATCACTTCTCTCACCTCAATTCTTACTGCCTGCCAGAGGAAACTACTGATCTAATTTATGTCTCTGTAGATTTACTTATGGAAATTCCATATAAATGGAATCATACAATATGGTCTTTTGTGACTGGCATCTTTCATGTAGAATAAATGTAATCAAGGTTCGTCCACATTGAAGGATGTTTCAGAATTTCATTCTTCCTGTTGCCAAATATTCCATTGTTTATACCACATGTTATTTATCTATTCATGTTTGAGGGATATTTTGGTCCTTTCCATTTGTCAGCTATTATGAATAATGTCACTATAAACATTCACGTACAAACTTTTGTGTGGACATATATTTTATTTTTTTCCTAAACTTTTATTTTAGGTTCAGGAGTACATGTGGAGGTTTATTACCTAGGTTAACTTGTGTCACCAGGGTTTGCTGTACAGATTATTTCATCACCCAGGTATTAAACCCAGTACTCAATAGTTATCTTTTCTGCTCCTCTACCTCCTCCTACCCTCAGTCCTCAAATAGACCCCAGTGCCTGTTGTTCCCTTCATGTTCATGATTTCTCATCATTTAGCTCCCACTGGTAAATAAGAACATGTGGCCTTTGGTTTTCTATTCCTGTGTTAGTTTGCTAAGGATAATAGCCTCCAGCTTCATCCATGTTCCCACAAGAGACATGATCTCACTCTTTTTTATGGCTTCATAGTATTCCATGGTGTTTTTTTTTTTTTTAATCACATTTTCTTTATCCAATCTGTCATTAATGGGCATTTAGGTTGATTCCATGTGTTTGCTATTATAAATGGTGCTGCAATGAGAATATGCATACATATGTCTTTATAATAGAATGATTTGTATTCCCCTGGGTATATACCCAGTAAGGGGATTGCTGGGTCATATGGTGGTTCTGCTTATAGTTTTTTGAGGGATCACCATATCTCTTTCCACAATGGAAGGAAAATTTATACTGTGTAAACATATTCTCTGCCACTTTGCCACCATCTATTATGTTTTGACTTTTTAATAATAGCAATTCTGACTGGCGTGAGATGTTTTCTCATTGTGGATTTGATTTGCATTTCTCTAATGATCAGTGATATTTAGCTTTTTTTCGTATGCTTGTTCCCTGCATGTATGTCTTCTTTTGAAAATTGTTTGTTCATGTCCTTTGCCCACTTTTCTTATGTGTTGTTTTTTTTCTCTTGTAAATTCTTTAAGTTCTTCATAGATGCTTGATATAAGACCTTTGTCAGATGCATATTTGCAAAAATTTTCTCCCATTTTGTAGATTGTCTGTCTACTCTGTTGATAGTTTATTTTGTTGTACAGAAGCTCTTAAGTTTAATTAGGTCCCATTTGCCAATTTTTGCTTTTGCTACAATTGTTTTGGTGTCTTTGTGATAAAATATTTGCCTGTTCCTATGATGAGGTTGGTATTCCCTAGGTTGTCTTCCAGGGTTTTTTATAGTTTTGTGTTTTTTGGTTTTTGTTTTTGAGATGGAGTCTCACTCTGTCACCCAGGACAGAGTGCAGTGGTATGATCTCGGCTCACTGCAACCTCCACTTCCCGGGTTCAAGCAATTCTCCTGCCTCACCCTTCTGAATAGCTGGGACTACAGGCACATGCCACCATGCCCAGCTAATTTTTGAGTTTTTTAGTAGAGACGGGTCCCACTATGTTGGCCAGTATGGTCTCAAACTCCTGACCTCAAGTGATCCGCCCACCTTGGCCTCTCAAAGTGTTGGGATGACAGGCGTGAACCACCATGCCTGGCAGTTTTGGGTTTTATATTCAAGTCTACAATTCAACTTGGGTTGATTTTTATATATCAACCCAAGGGATCCAGTTTCAATCTTCTGCATAAGGCTAGCCAGTTATCCCAACACCATTTATTGAATGGTGTTTTTTCCCCCTGTTGTTTGTTTTTTGTCAGCTTTGTCAAAGATCAGATGGTTGTAGGTGTGTGGCCTTATTTCTGGGCTGTCTATTCTGTTCCATTGGTCTGTGTGCCTTTTTTGGTACCAATATTATGTTTTTTTAGGTTACTATACCCCGTTAGCAAAGTTTGAAGTCAGGAAATGTTCTTTTTCCTTAGGATTGCCCTGTTCATTTGGGCTCTGTTTTTGTTCCATATGAATTTAAAATAGTTTTTCCTAATTCTGTGAAGAATGTTGTTGGTAGTTTGATGAGAATAGCATTGACTCTGTAAATTGCTTTGGGGAGTATGGTTATTTTAATGATATTGTTTCTTCCTATACATGAGCAGGGATGTTTTCACATTTTTTTGTGTGTGTGTCTTCTCTGATTTTTTTGAGTACTTTTTTGTAATCTTCATTGTATAGATCGTTCACCTTCCTGGTGAGTTGTATTCCTAGGTATTTGATTCGTTTTGCAGCAACTGTGAACGGGCTTGCCTTCCTGATATGGGTCTCAGCTTGACTGTTGTTGATGTATAGGAATGCTAGTGATTTTGGTACATTAATTTTGTATCCTGAAACTTTGCTGAAGTTGTTTATCAGCTGAATGAGCTTTTGGGTCAAGACTATGGGGATTCTAGATATGGAATCATGTTGTCTGCAAACAGGGATAGTTTGACTTCCTATTTTCCTAATCTGATGCCCATCATATTTTTCTCTTTCCTGACTGCTCTGGCTAGGACTTCCAATACTATGTTGAATACAGGTGGTGAGAGAGGTCATCTTTTTGTTGTGTCTGTTTTCAAGGGTAATGCTTCCAGCTTTTGTCTGTTCAGTGTGATGTTGGCTATCAGTTTGTCATAGATGGTTCTCATTAGTTTGAGACATGTTCTTTCAATACTTAGTTTATTGGCAGTTTTTAACCTGAAGGGGTGTTGAATTTTATCAACAGTATTTTCTGCACGTATCGAGATAACCATGTGACTTTTGTCTTTAGTTCTATTTATGTGATAAATCACATTTATTAATTTGCATATATTCAACCAAGCTTGCATCCTGAGGATGACATCAATTTAACTGTGGTGGATTAGCATTTTGATGTGCTGCTGGATTTGGTTTGCAAGTATTTTCTTGATGATTTTCGCATCAAAGTTCACCAAGTATATAGGTCTGAAGTTTTCTTTTTTTGTTATTGAACTGCCAGGTTTGGTATCAAGAATATTCTGGCCTCATAGAATGAGTTGGGGAGGACTCAATTTTTTGGCACAGTTTCAGTAGGAATGGTACCAACTCTTTGTACATCTGGTAGAATTCAGCTGTGAATCCATCTGATCCTGAGATTTTTTTTTTTTTTAATTGGTAGGCTACTTATTACTGATCCAGTTTTGGAGCTCGTTATTGGTCTTTTTGGGGAATCAATTTCTTCCTGGCTCAGTCTTGGGAGAGTGTATGTGTCCAGGAATGTTTCCATCTCTTCTAGGCTTTCTAGTTTGTGTGCATAGAGATGTTCATAGCAGTTTCTGATAGTTATTTTTATTTCTGTGGGGTCAGTGGTAACATTCCCTTTGTCATTTCTAATTGTGTTTATTTGAATCTTCTCTCTTTTGTTCTTTATTAGTCTAGCTAAGTGGCCTATCTTATTAATGTTTTCAGAAAACCAATTCCTGGATTCACTGATCTCTTGAATGTTTTTTTTTTTTTTTGTGTTTCAGTTTCCTTCATCTCTGATTTTGTTTATTTCTTGTCTTATGTTAGCTATTAGATTTTTGTGCTTTTGGTTCTCTAGTTCTTTCAGTTGTGACGTTAAGTTCTTAATTTGAGTTCTTTCTACTCTTTTAATGAGGGCATATAATGCTATGAATTTCCCTCTTAACACTTGGCTGTATCCAGAGATTCTGGCATGTTGTCCGTTTGCTTTCATTAGCTTCAAATAACTCCTTGATTCCTGCCTTAATTTCACTATTTATCCAAAAGGCATATGGGAGCATGTTGTTTTATTTTCAGTAATTGCCTGGTTTTGAGTGATTTTCTTAGTCTTGGCCTCTATTTTTATTGTGTTGTGGTGCAGGAGTGTCTAGTATGATTACAATTATTTTGGATTTGCTGAGGAGTGTTTTATGTTAATTATGTGGTCCATTTTTGAGTATGTGTCATTTGGTGATGAGAATGTATATTCTGTCATTGTTGGATGGAGAGTTCCATAGAGGTCTATCAGGTCCATTTGATCCAATGTTGAATTCAGGTCCTGAAGATCTCTGTTAATTTTTTGCCTTGATAATCTGTCTAATACTGTCAATGGAAGGTCAAAGTCTCCCATTATTATTATTTGGGAGTCTATGTCTCCTTGTAGGTATCTACAAACCTGCTTTATGAATCTGGGTGTTCCTGTGTTGGGTGCATTTATATTTAGGATAGTTAGGTGTTCTTATTGAATTGAACCTTTTACCATTATATAATCCCCTTGTCTTTTTTGAACTTTGTTCATTTAAAGTCTGTTTTATTTGAATTTATAATTGTAACTCCTGTTTTTTTTTTTTTTTTTTTTTCTGTTTTCCATTTGTTTGGTAGATTTTCCTCTATCCCTTTATTTTGAGCCTATATGTGTCATTACATGTGAGATGTGTCCCTTGAAGACAGCATACCATTGGATCTTGCTTTTTTACCCAGCTTACCACTCTGTGCCTTTTAAGTAGAGTCACTTAGTACATTTACATTCCAGGTTAGTTTTGATATGTGTGGATGTGATTCTGTCATTGTGTTGTTAGCTGCTTATTATGGTGGCTTGTTTGTGTGGTTACTTTACAGTGTCACTGATCTGTGTATTTAAGTGCGTTTTTGTATTAGCTGGTAGTGGTATTTCCTTTCTATACTTAGCACTCCTTTCAAGATCTCTTTTAAGGCAAATATTGTGGTAACAAACTTCCTCAACATTTGCTTATCTGAAAAGGATGTTATTTCTCCTTAACTTAAGAAGTTTAGTTTGGCTGGTTATGAAATTATTGGTTAAAGTTTTTTTTTACAGAATTTTCTTTTTTTTTTTCTTTTCTTTACAGAATTTTCTTTTCTTTACAGAATGTTAAATATAGGCCCACAGTCTCTTCTGGCTCATAGGGTTTCAGCTGAAAGGTCCACTGTTAGCCTCATGAGTTTCCATTTGTAGGTGATCTGACCTTGCTCTCTAGCTGCCTTTAACATTCTTTCTTTCATTTCAACTTTGGAAAATTTGATGATTATGTTTGACATGTATTTTCATTACTCTTCAGTATATACCTGGGAGTGGAATTGCTGGTTCATATGTGAATTACATTAAACATTTTATAATTTCTATGTTGCTGTTGTAATTGAATGTAGAGGAAGATAGAGAGAGAGAGAAACAGAGTTAGTTCAGGGCTGAGAACCTGAGTCAGGCACATGTAAAGTAGTTTCTAGGTTTCTGTGATACCTAGAGACGCACCAACAGTTACACACACACTGACAAAATAAGAGAAATAGCTTGTGATGTGTGAATGGAAATTCTGGAACAGAGATTATTTCTGCTAGTTAAATCTTAACCTCATATATCAAATAGAATTATTTTTCCTTTGGAAGCAAGAGAAAAGTATGAGGCCCATATGGCTATATGTCATACAAGTACAGGGCAAATGTCAAGGCTCATTTTAAAAAAACCATAAAGTTCATTCATTCATTCACTCATCTATGTATTTTTGAGTATTTATAATACATGTGGCAAGTTATTTTCTAGGTGATTGAGGTACATCATTGAAAAAAACAGACAAGTATTCCTGTCCTCCTGAAACTTACATCTTAGCAGACACTGGAGATATGTGCTATAAATAAATGCCTCAAAAATGGTGGTTGGACAAAACAACATGGTCTGTTCACATTGAGGTATAGTTTTCTGTAGTAAAAACAAAACAGAACAACAACAACAAAACAGACCCCAAAGTCTCTAATCACGTAAAATGAATCTAATTCTTATCTATCAACCTAATTAATCATTACGTATTTAATCCAATTATTAAATCAATCATTAGCTAATCATTACAAAATTGATCACTGATTGTCATCTATTCTAATGTAATTTGCTTTTAAAATATGAATTTTCCTAATTTTCATATATGAAGGTTTATAGTTATACAAAATGCAGCTAGAATCATGTCACACATTCTGCATATTTATGCATTTTGTGTAATTGAATATTATGGACTATTACCCAATTCATTTTACTTGGTTATACAGTATTCCATTGTATTACTATGGAAACATTAGTTTGTAAACATTTTGGTTGTTTCCATTTGTTATTATTATAATATTGCTATAATTAACATCTTCTACATACATATATTAAAGATGTTGTGTGTATATATGTATATATATTTATGTGTGTGTGTATGTGTGTGTATGCAGGTGTATTTAAACACTAATGTGAGTACATCTATTTGTTAAATAAATAACTAGAAGTAGACCTATTGGATCAATGGCTATAAATATTTGAAATTTCAGTATTTTTGGCTAAACTCTCTCTCATTCAACCCTGATAGCAGTTCCAGAGTTCTAGAATAAAAGCCACGGATGATGCTGCCTTTTGTTTTGCAATAGCCATCATGGACACTGCATGAGATGAAGAACACGTTTAAATCTATTTTTGGAATAATAACATATTGATTAAAATTCATGGTAAATGGAATAATTTTGGTTTAGTGATTTGAGATGTCCAAAAAACGCACCCTTTTGGGATAGTATCCTATGTGTCTGTCTTCTAAGAATAAGAGATGTAACTGTCATTGGAAAGTATTTGATAGATAATGATACAACCTAAATGGTTATTTGGCGCATGCAAATAACAATTGTGACTCAAGATTTAGAGGCCATATTTTAGTCCCATTCCCACTTATTAAACAATTTTTATTGTATTTGCTGTGATTGTATATACTTATACGAAAGTTATTATTAATTCATACTTTTTCTATTTTCAAGTAACCCTCTAAACATGCAAATAATGGCAGAAAATCAGCTTGACACAGATATCTGTGGCTTTTGCACTGAAGCATACTCATCAAGCTGACTGCTGAATTATTTCATGATAAGATAATTTTCCTTCAAGTCTTAACACCATAGAGGTCACATGGTTTAGTTATATTCATGAGGGAGCTGTCACTTTCAGGCTCCTAATATCAGTCACTCTTCTATCTATATTTGGTTTATGGATTCAGGAAAGTGTGATAGCAGTTATTAGCTGCTCTCAGAAAATCCTCTTGCAAGATAGATTTATTTCTTGATTAATGATGGAAATGATCCAGTATTAATTTCAGTTTTTGATATCAACAATTTTATGTTAACATCATTCTTGCTATGTTCACCTTTCAAATTACTATGATCATTATAATGATTAAAAAACTATTATTTGATTTAGATTCACTCTGTAATTACCAGCCATAGCATTTCTGACATTTCTAACTAAATTTGGGTATATGAGGCTGCACCGTGACTAACACAAGATTTTCTATAGAAGATTTTTCCTGTGAATTTGGGTAAATTTAAGGTATTACAAACCAGGCAAGTAGTATTTGTCATAAATTCCGTCCTATCTGAACATGATTCTTGACAGGCATTGTGCTTTGTTTTATTGCTTTTTAACCTAAATCAGGATAACTTATGCAACATTTTTGCTATGTATTTCTCAACATTTCTTTTATAAAACACCAAATTGTTTTGTCTATTACTTTACTTTTTAACTTGTATTCTTAGAATATTTAACCTTACGATTCCATGTTTTTCACTATGATTAATGGGAATAAGGGATTTAATTGCAGCATAAGAAAAGTGCTCTCAATTACTGACCACAGGATTAATAATTACCTCAATAATTTTCACCTTTTGAGGTGTTTCCATAAAATAAATCAATGAAGGCAGCAAACAATTTGTCATTAGGTGCCAAAAAGATTGCTGAATTTATTTATTTAGTATTTGTCTGTCTTTCTTTTCCAGGTTTATTGCGTTTTAATTGACAAAATTATATACATTTAAGGGGTATAATGTGACAGTTTGATATATGTATACCTACACTGTCCACATATTATAAAATGATTACAATAGTCATCACTTCACATCGTTACCTTTTTTGTGATGAAAACACTTTTGCTCTACTCTCTTAGCAAATTTCAAGTATGCAATACAGTACTATTAACTATAGTCACCACAGTACATTAGATTCCTAGAACTTATTCATCTTATAACAGAAAGTTTTTACTCCTTAACCAACATACCACTCCATCTCTCTAGCTGCTGGTAACCTCTATTCTACTCTTGATGATTTCAACTTTTTTAGACTTCACATATAAGTGAGATCATGCAGTATTTGTCTGTGTTTGCCTTATTTTGTTTAGCATAATGTCCTTCAGCTTCATCCATGTCACAAATAGCAGGGTTCCTTTCTGTCATGGCCAGATAATATTCTATTTCTCTCTCTTTCCTCTCCTCTCTCTCTCTCTCTCTTTCTCCACACACACACACACACACACACACACACCCACGTTTTCTGTATTCATTTATCTGTTGATGGACACTAAGTGTTTTCACATCTTGGCTACTGTAGATAATGCTACAATGAACATGGGGGTGCAGGTATCACTTTGATTTACTGGCTTTGCTTCCTTTTGATATCCAGAAGTGTATAGTGGAATCCTATTTTAATTTTTTGAGGAAACTCCATACTGTTTTCCATAATGGCTGTTCCAATTTACCTTCCCATAGGCAAGGTACAAGGGTTTCCTTTTCTCTGTATCCTTGTAAACATTAGTTACCTCTTTTTTTTTTTTTTGATAGCCATCCTAATAGGTGTGAGGTGACATTCCATTGTGATTTTGACTTGCATTCCTTGATGATTAATGATAGTTGCACCTTTTCATATACCCATTAGCCATTTGTATGTCTTCTTTGGGAAAAATGTTTATTTATGGTGTGTGTGTGTGTATGTGTGTGTGTGTTACTGAGTTGTAAGAGTCCTTTGTATAATTTGGATATAAACCCCTAATCAGTTATATAGTTTGAAAACATTTTCATCCATTCTATAGGTTGCCTTTTCATTTCATCCACTGTGTCCTTTGTTATGCAGAAGCTTTTTAGTTTGATGTAGTACTACTTGTTTAGTTTTAGTCTGATGTAGCACTACTTGTTTATTTTGGCTTTTTTGCCATGCTTTTGGGTTCATATCCAAAAGATCATTGCCAAGATCAATGTCAAATAGCATTTTCCCTATTGTTTCTTCTAGGAGTTTTCTGATTTCAGGACTTACATGAAGTTGTTTTTAATCCACTTAAAATTAATCTTTGCATATGGTATAAGAAAAGGGTCCAATTTTGTTCTGTTGCATTTGAATATCCAGTTTTCCCAAACCATTGATTGAAGAGACTATTCTTTTCCCATATGTATTCTTGGCACTCTTGTTGGAACTTATTTGACCATATATGCCTGCATTTATTTCTGGACCCTCTATTCCGTTCCATTGGTTTATATGTCTGTTTTTTGTTGTTGTTTGTTTAATTTCCCATACTGTACCAATGTATATGTGTCTGTTTTTATGCCAATACCACTCTCTGTTTATTACTATGGCTTTACAATGTAGTTGAAATCAAGAAGGGTGAGGTCAGACATGGTGGCTCACACCTATAATCTCAGCACTTTGGGGGACTGAGGTGGAAGGATTGCTTGAGGCCAGGAATTTGAGACCAGCCTAGGCAGCATAGCAAGACCCTGTCTCTACAAAATATATATTTTAAAAATTAGTTTGGTGTGGTGGCACATGCCTGGAGTCCCAACTAGCCAGGAGGCTGAGGCAAGAGAATTGTTTGAGTCCACAAAGTTGAGGCTGAAGTGAGTTGTGATCATGCCACTGCATTCCAGCCTGGGCAGCAGGGCAATACACCATCTCAAAAAGGAAGGGTAATGCCTCTAACTTCATTCTTTCTCAAGATTGCTTTGTCCATGCAGAGTCTTTTGTGGCTTCATACAAATTTTAGGAGATTTTTTCTATTTTTGTGAAAAATGTCATTGGAATTTTGATAGAATTACATTAAATCTGTAGATTACTTTGAGTAGTGTGAATATTTTAATAATATTAATTTTTCCAATCCATGAACATGAGATATCTTTCTGCTTATTTGTGTCTTCTTGAATTTCCTTCATCAATGTTCTATAATTTTCAGTGTACATCTCTTTCAGCTTCTTGGTTAAATTTATTCATAAGTATTTTGTTCTTTTTGACACTATTGTAAATGATACTGTTTTCTTAATTCCTTTGGATACTTCATTGTTATTGTATACAAATGAAACTGATTTGTGTATGATGATTTTGTATCCTGAAACTTCACTAAATTTGTTCATTATTTCTAACAGTTTATTTCAGTGTAATTTTTAGAGTTTTCTGTATATAAGATGATGTCATCTGAAGAGACAATTAAACTTATTTCTTTCCAATTTGAATGCCCTTTATTTATTTCACTTGCCTAATTGCTCTGGCTGGAACTTCCAGTACTATGTTAATAGAAATAGTAAGAGTGAGCAGTCTTGTTTTGTTCCTGGTCTTTAGAAAACACTTTTGTTTTTTACTACTGTGAATGTTTTAGCTGTGAGTCATTATGTTGATGTACATTTCTTTCATACTTAATTTGCTGAATGTTTATTATTAAAGTATGTTGAGTTTTGTCAGATGATTTTTTAATCCACTGAGATGATCATATGATTTTTGTCCTTAATTCTGTTAATGTGATGCATCATGTTTATGTGCATATATTCAATCATCCTTGAATCTGTGAATAAATCCCACATGAACATAGTGTATCATTCTTTTAATGTACTGCTAAATTTGGCTTGCTAATATTTTGTTTATGACTTTTACATCAATATTTTTCAAGGATATTGGCCTGTAATTCTCTTTTCTTGTGGTGTTTTTATTTGCCTTTGGTATTAGGGTAGTGCTGGCCTTGTGAAATGAGTTTGGAAGTCTTTCCTCCTCTTTAATTTTTTGGAAAAGTTTGAGTAGGTTTGGCTTGAATTATTTAAATATTTGGCATAATTAATCAGTGAAGCCATCTGGTCCTGGACTTTTCTTTGTTGAAAGGGTTTTGATTAGATTCAATGTTTTTACCCATTATTGGTCTGTCCAGGTTTTCTATTTCTTCATGATTCAGTCATGGTAAGTTGTATATTTCTAGGAATTTATCCATTTCTTCCAGGCCAAGCAATTTGTTGGGATATAATTGTGTATAGTAGTCTATCATAATTTCTTCATATTTTGTGGTATCATTGGTAATGTTTCCTCCATATATAATTTTATTTTCTGATCTCCTTTTTTTAGTCCATCTAGCTAAATCATTTGTCTTTCTTATCAATCATCTACTCTCTATTTCACTTATTTCTTCTCTGTTTTTTTTTATTTCCTTCTTTCTGCTAACATTGACTTAGTTTGTTCTTCTTTTTCTACTTCTTTAAAGCATAAAGAAGTTATTTGAAATTTATCTTTTTTCTTAATGTAGGTTTTCATTACTACAAGTTTTCTTAGAACTGATTTAAATTTCTTTTTAAAATACTATTATTTATGACTTATTATTTTTAACTTTTGTGGGTACACATTAGGTGTACATATTTATGGAATACCTGAGATATTTTGATGCAGGCATACAATGCACAGTAATGACAACATGATAACACGGGGTATCAATCATCTTAAGGATTTATTCTTCCTTTGTGGTAAAAATAATCCAGTTACACTTTTTAAGTTATTGTAAAATGTACAATAAATTGTTCTTGACTGTAGTCACCCTGTTGGGCTATCAAATACTGGATCTTATTCATATTACATAGCTGTATTTTTGTATTCACTAACCATCCCACTCTTTTTATCCCCACCCTTCCTTGCCTCTAGTAACCATCATTCTACTCCTCATCTTCCTGCGTTTAATCGTTCTAGATTTTAGATCCCACAAATAAGTGAAAACATGTGAAGCTTGTCCTTTGGTACATAGGTTATTTCACTTAACATACTGATCTTGAGTTCCATCCATGTTGTTGCAAATGACAAGATCTCGTTTATTCTTATTGCTGACTAGTACTTCATTGTGAATATATACCACATTTTCTTTATCCATTCATCTGTTAATGGACAGATGGTTGCTCCCAGATGTTGGTTATTGTGAATAGGCTACAACAAACGTGGGAGTGCAAGTATCTCTTCAATTTATTGATTTCCTTTCTTTTGGGTGTATACTTAGCAGTAGGGTTGCTGGATCATATGGTAGTTCTATTTTCAGTTTTTTGAGAAACCTTCAAACTGTTTTTTTTTTTTTTTTTTTTGAGACAGAGTCTGGCTCTGTCGCCCAGGCTGGAGTGCGGTGGCCGGATCTCAGCTCACTGCAAGCTCCGCCTCCCAGGTTTACGCCATTCTCCTGCCTCCGCCTCCCGAGTAGCTGGGACTACAGGCGCCCGCCTTGTCGCCCGGCTAGTTTTTTGTATTCTTTAGTAGAGACGGGGTTTCACCGTATTAGCCAGGATGGTCTCGATCTCCTGACCTTGTGATCCGCCCGTCTCGGCCTCCCAAAGTGCTGGGATTACAGGCTTGAGCCACCGCACCCGGCCTCAAACTGTTTTCTATAGTGGTTGTGCTGATTTACATTCCCACCAACAGTGTACTAGGGTTCCCTTTTCTGCACATCCTCACCAGCATTTGTTATTGCCTTTTGTATAAAAGCCACTTTGCTGTTTTTCAAAATGGCTTTTATCCCAAAGGAGTGAGATGATACCTCATTGTAGTTTTGTTTTGCATTTACCTGATAATCAAATGATGTTAAGTAGCTTGGCAGTTGTATATCTTCTTTTGAGAAATGATATTTCTCATTTGTGTCTATCTGTTTGCCATTCATATATTTTCTTTTGATGCATGTCTATGCAGATTTTTTGCCCATTTTAAAAATAGGATTACTAGGCTTTTTCCTGTGGAGCTGTTTGAGCTCTTATAAATTCTGATTATTAATCCTTTGTCAGACAGGTAGTTTGCAAATATTTTCTTCCATTCTGTGGGTTGTCTGTTCACTTTGTTGATTATTTCCTTTGTTGTGCATAAGCTTTTTAACTTGACATGATCCCATTTGTCCATTTTGCCTTGGTTCTCTGTGCTTGTGGGGATATTAATCACGAAATATCTGCCCAGTCCAATGTCCTGGAGAGTTTCCCCAGTGTTTTTTTGTAGTAGTTTCAAGAAATTATAATTTGAGGTCTTAAATTTAAGTCTTCAATCCATTTTGATTTTGTATTTGTATATGGTGAGAGACAGGGTTCCAGTTTCATTCTTCTGCATATGGATGTCCAATTTTCTCAGCATCATGTACTGAAGACACTGTTCTTTCCCCATGTATGATTTTGGCACTTTTGTCAAAAATAAGTTTACTGTAGATGTATTATTTTATTTATTTGTTCTCTATTATGTTCAATTGGTCTATGTGTCTGTTTTTATGCTAGTATAATGCTGTTTCGGTTACTGTAGCTGTGTAGTATAATTTGAAGTCAGGTGATATAGTTTCTCCAGTTTTGTGATTTTTGCTCAGAATAGCTTGGCTATTCTGGGTCTTTCATGGTTCCATATAAATTTTAGGATTGTTTTTTCTTATTTCTGTGAAGAATGTCATTGGTATTTTGGGAGGCATTGCACTGAATCTGTAAGTTGCTTTGGGTAGTATGGACATTTTGACAATATTTATTTTTCCAATCCATGAACATGGAATATGTTTCCATTTTTGCATCCTCTTTAACTTCTTGCATCAATATTTTATTGATAAATACAGTTTTCATTGTAGACTATTTAACTTCTTTGGTTAAGTTTATTTCTGTGTATTTAATTTTATTTATAGTTATTGTAAATGGGATAACTTTCTTGATTTCTCTTTCAGATTGCTCACTGTTGGCATATAAAATGCTACTCATTTTTACATGTTAATTTTTGTATCCTGCAACTTTACTGAATTTGTCAGTTTTAATAGTTTTCTGGTGGTGTCTTTAGGTTTATCCAAATATAAGATCACACCATCTGCAAACAAGGATAATTTGTCTTCTCCTTTCCAATTTGGATGTCCTTTATTTCTTTATCTTGTATGTTTGCTCTTGCTAGGACTGTCAGTACTATGTTGAATAATAGCAGTGAAAGTTGGCATCCATGTCTTGTTCCAGATTTAGATAAAAGGCTTTTAATTTTTCCCCATTCAATATGATACTAGCCACGGGTCTGCTGTACATGGTTTTCATTGTGTTGAAGTATGTGCCTTTTATACCCAGTTTTTAGGGTTGGTATGATGAACCACTGTAGCCAACTACAGGCATATGTGGCACAGGTGGATGTTACTCATCCCAGATCCCTTGGCAGGTGGTGCTGGTGGTGCAGGATTAAAGCCAACCAGGTCTGTATGTGAGTCTAACGGAGTAGGGCTGTTTTCAGGAAGAGATTTGGTGAGCCCGACACACTGGGCATGAGCCTGTAGTTTCAAGATGGCTCTTGTCAGTTTTAGACTCCATCAGGGTTTTGCAACCTCCTACCTGGATCCCAAAACTCCCACAAGGCACTTTTGTTTGTGGATGAAATCCAAATTATTGTTGCTATGGGGAATACAAGCAGGAGATCGCCTATTCTGCCATCTTGCTGATTCATGCTGAATAATTTATAAACTTTTTGTATTATTTAGTATCATACAGGATTAAACCTGAAAGAACCATACAAGATTTTACATTCTCCTTTACTTAGTGAAATTCTGTAACCATGAATGGCTAATGTTTATGAAAAATCTTCAAGTACATCTGTAATTAATGGATAATTAAGTGGTTTATGTTATACTGCTAGTTTTTTTTTTTTTTTTTGGTAATATCATGAAATCTATAATAGAGCATCTTTATTGATCATTTTACAAACAAATTCAAATTAAAAACACATATTTTCTTGTTTCAAATGTCTGAAGACTGCAAATAATAAGAGTTATTATTATTACCCTTGTGTCATTTGTACTTTACCAATGTTTTAATTTTGGGTTATTTCTTTAGAATTTTTAGATTCTGCATATAATTCTTCAAATATATCACCTACAGTGAATCTTTATTATGGAAACATCAAGGATAACTTTGATAGTTACTTTACATATTGGATTATCATTGAATTGAGACTTGAAGGTTGATTAATCAAATTCCTTTGAGGTCAGTCTGAGTCTCATGAGTAGACGTACTTAAAGAAGCAAGGAACTAGATAAGGAACTGCAACAACATTGAAGCTTAGGAGTGGAATTTATTTGGGGAAGTTTGTTCTTTAATGGTATTTCTGCATAGCAGCAAATGAGTGTGCTATTAATATTTATCACTGGTTTTACTCAATGGGATTAGTGCCACTGGTTGATAATCCCAAAGTTTTATCTGAATATTATGAAGAAAAATAATTTCTTATGATGGAAAGTAGCTCCTATTCTAGTCAAAAATCCTTTATTTACTTATTTTAAAACCTGTTTTATTAAAGAGAATTTTCCATTCAAGAGCAGCAAAGAAAAGGTCAAATTTATTCTCTGGCTTATTTGAATATACTTTTAATCCCCACGTAGTTTTTTTTTTTTTTTTTTAAAGTAAAACAGCAATTTAGATAACGTCAGAGAGGATATTTCAGAAAAAAATACTTATTTCGTGAAACGTCACTTAATATTCAGAATTGTCATTATAGTTGATTGATTAATAAAGTTCAAATCCAGAAGACGATATCCATCCTCTTACATTATTCTCAGTTTATTGACTCAAAAGAATGGAACTGAAACTGGTTGAAAAAAGGTTAATACACTTTAATAGATGACGATCTGGGTTAGCTACTTAGTGTTAGAGTCAAGTCTGAGAATCAGTTTCTATGTTTTTATAAAGCTGTTGCTTTGACTCCAAAACTATCCTTCACATAAACCCTTTCTAACTTGTTTAAAACAGTTTCCTGAATCTTGCTTTGATATATTTTTAGCGATTATCATTTATTATCAGAAAATATGCTTAACTTTAAATTCCTCATGATGCAAAGTAAACTCATTTTTTCTTATTCAAAAACTTTCTAAATATTGACAACTGATATAAACTCAAATACCATTTTTCTTACTTTAATCTAAGTGATACTTGAATATTTTATGATACTAATCTTGCTTCACATTACTTTTGCATTGTAGGATCTTGAAATCATACAGGAAAATTAATAGATAATTTTAAGTGTAAGATATTTCACTCTTCTCTTTTTTTGTCTTTTAAAATATGTATAAAATAGTTAATAAATAGCCCTGTAATTTTATGATAAAATAATGTTACATATAATGCATTTTGTATAATATCCAGAATATATCCTGATTTACCAGTTTTCTTTTCAATTTTCCTATTTTCAGTTGACAACAGTAAGTCACAGATTCTTATTCATTTCAAAAACATTTCTTTCCTTCCATCAAAATTTTCACTTGGTCCATACTTACTGTTTTTTCACTTTAGCATACACTCTACCTAGAAAGCATCCCTTTTACTTCATAGAAATTCGGTTTTCTTGTTAATTGCCACGGTAACCTTTACAGAAAACATACCACGACTGGCTCCTCTGATGATTTTTTCATCTGTTTGGCCTCCTCTCACAATCCATGTGTTCAATTTATACTGTGTTAATTTGTACAGTGAATAATGTTGCTTTGTACATGTTTTTTCCTTTAAGTCTTTAAAAGTATATGTATTCCATCTCCCTGACTACACTGCAAACTTTAAATGGGGAAATCACATATGTATATTAGCTTCCCTATTTCCTTTCTCTCTCCTACTACTTGTTTTGGTACTCTAAGATAGTGGACTCTGATGTACTGAAATGTAACTAGGAATTTCTCATTGTAGATCACTGTAGTTCATTATTTTAACAGATTATGAATGTCATTTCCATATTTGGGATGATAAATGTATTAGATTAAAAACTAAACATAAAAATGAACAAAATGACTTACAACAAATATCAATAAATAAAGAAATGCTGTAATTCTATTTTCTTGATATTCAGTTCTACAAAATACTGCCGACGATGATGATGATGATCATGATGCTGTTGCTGCTACTGCTGATTTTTAGATGTGAGGTCTCACTCTGACACCCCTCTATTATTTTTGAAAGGAATATATGTTGCAAATACTGTACAGTTTTTCTTGAATTTAAGTGTATTGTGTGATTTTCATTATGTATGTTTAGCATCATTAGTTGTATGACTGAAGAAATAGAAAATGCAGTTTACAGTGTTGGTTCATTAGAACACACAAGACCCCAACCGTAGCTCTTTGCCTTAGTCACAGGCATTTCATCTGGGCAAGGCTGTGAGATGTCTGGCCCAATCTGCAGGTTTGGCAAAACCAAGTGTCCCTTTCCTTGAATCTGCTCAGTTTCATCAGCCTCTTTCCAGCTTCAGAAAAGTTGCCCACTCATTTAAAAAAAGAAGTTATGATTGCCACCAGGCAAGTTTTAAATATTTATTTTATTAGCTTTTATAACACTGATTTCCTGTTAAAGGCATTAGTGAATATCCTTACAAACTTTTAAGTCGATTGCAGTCTATCAATCAGTTTGTGGGTACAGTTGGCTGAGGTTTGAGATAAATATTTACTGACATCATCAACTTAAGAAAATAATGAATAGTGGTTTTATAATTTGACCTAACTAATATAATAGCAGAGCTACATTGTTTACTATATATTTTATTAAATGACTTTCAATTCATTTAAATAATTAACAGCACATATTCCATATAGAAGGATCTATTTGCTTGAAAACATTAATATTTATGATTTAGTATTGATATTCCTAACACCTACATTAAATTGAAACTTGTCAATTCTCTAAATAATAGTATAAAAATAATTAAAACTAAAATTGAAATCAATAAAATTAAGTATTCATTTGTTTTATCTGAAATATTAAACATACCTAAAAATAATATTCATTCCATTTTATATAGTTAAAAGAAAATCATTTTATTATGATATTTTAAACATATTATATTCTAGCAGTAAAATTTTTATTTACTTAGCTTCATTTGTAGCCAATAATCAAAAGAGGTGTATACTATACGTATTTCACATATCTATTTTCCCCTATAGGAAGATAAAGAAAACAGAAACAGGATGAATATTATAAAATTATATTTGTCCTTAAATTTAAAATATGTTGAATACTACGGTTATAGATACTTAAATAATTTTAATTGTTAATATGTTTTCAAAAGTGAGCACAGGAATGATTTATGTCTCCTATCAATATATAAAATGTATTTTCTTTAAAAGACAATTTATTAAAATTAAACATAATATACTACATTTCAGATTTACCTTGTATCACAGGATATTAAAAGAAGATAATTTTCAAATAGTTATTTGTATTGAAGAATATTAACAACGTTAAAATTACAAATGGCATTTTTGTTGACACATATCTAAATGGGTCCAGAAATTATTAGATTTTCTACTAATTATGAGAAGAAGAGGTAGGTATTAGGTTGTATAGGTAGACTAACTTTCACAGCAACCACTTAAATAGTTTTTCTTAGACTTCAGTGCCCAGTGTTAATGATGGTAAGTTTGTTGCAGATAAAAGGTATTTGTTATTACATTTGAAATAAAGTATTTAAAAATATTATATTCCATGCTCTATTAAAATAAAATATTTTCCATGCAGCGTTCAGGAAATAGAAGTACATTTGGTCAAATAAATCTTAGAATACAAACAGAGTAAAATTTCCCCATGTAACCAAATACATTTTTTGAAGAGGTAAGTCAAAAGCTTTTCTCTGTTGTCTATAATCGCTTGAAAGAAAATTCATTAATGTTGACTGGGTGCATATTCCATTAATTTCCCTTTCTGTCTTCACCTCTTTCTTTGTTGATGAAGCATTCATTTAGGGAGATGTTGTGTCTTGCACTGTTTATTCATCCTTGATTCTGGATCTAGTAGAGATGAAAGTTGTCCTTAATGTATTCAAATGGAAGCTAAAATTCTTCTTATTTGAAGGTGAGATGAGAATGGTCTTTGAAATTAAAGCCAATATAAGGTAAAGATGGCTTTCCTGAAGTGACCTCATTTGTACTGTTCAAAATATATTGCTTTACAAAAAATTCAGAAGTGACACAAATGATGAGACTCCAGGAACCGTCTGAAACTCTTCTTTCTGACGAATGCTGACTGCCTTTTAATTAGTTAGAAGTATATCTTCAGTCATTATAATAGACATCAATTATTGGTTCATACTGGGTTTTCAGATAGTATAAAACAGGTGTCTCAGTAAGCTGACCAATTGAATCAGAAATATTGTGGAATTCAACTTAGTAGATCATTCTCTTTTTATACCATATTAAGTCAATGCAGTAAACAATTAAAGTAGAACTGCTGATATTAAAAAATAAATTGGAACTAAAAAATTACAATGCAGTAAATATGAAGGTAAACAGTTCATGACATTAGTCCTTCATGTTTTTATAACCTTGGAAAAAACACTTCAGCACACTCCATTAAAATCTTATGATTAATGAAAAAAGGATTACAGCTAGATAACATTGTGAAAGGATTAACTTCTTCACTGATATGCAGAACAAATGAAAACCATTGTTTCTAGTTATGTATTCTACACCAAGACAAACAATAAATGTTTGTTTTATGTATTTACGAAAAGTCTCAGAAATGAAATAGTCTATTAAATCCAGTAATAACTGCTGGTTAAATATAAAGGAGTCATTAGTCCATTATTCCCATTACTTGTTGGTAGTACTATTTTAGTTCTTAAAACATGAATACAAATTTACTTGCAGCATTGCACTACATATTAAGAGTTTCTTGGATAAATCAAGAAACAACTAATATAAACATTTAGCTCTAATTGGTTTTGCAGTTTGTAACACTTCAGGACAAGGAATGTGAGGGCCAGAAGAGAAAATACAATAACAAATACTATGAATAGAAAGGGAATATTATCCGCTGTGTGTGTGTTTGTGTGTGTGTGTGTGAGAGAGAGAGAGAGGGAGAGAGAGAGAGAGCAGGGGAAGGAGAGAGAGAGAGGGAGGGAGAAAGGGAAAAGGAAGGGAGCGGGAGATAGAAAAAGAGGGACTGAGAGAGAGAGAGAGAGAGGTACTAGTTTCATTTTATAACCTTGAGGAAATAATTTCATTATTTCACTTAACCTCGTCTATTTTGAACACTGCCCAACATGTCTCAGATACTCCCATCCCCACACTACTTTATGTTCCTTTATTTCGTATTCTTACATTTTCCTGGCTTTCTCATACTACTCTTCTGCCCTAAAACTGCTTGATTGTTTGTAAGTCTTACAATCTACCTTCTTAGCCCTTACATTTAGGAAAATGATTTTCTGCTAAGAAAGATTACAGGACTCTTCTAGATTAATGAGTCCACAAATTTATCATCTCCAACCTATACTGGAACCTCAATACTGTGAAAATACTTTTGGCTCAACTTCTACTCCTGCTCCTCCCAGAGTATTTGGAAACTTTCAATAAGCTCTTAAAGACTCTTTTATTCAATATTGTACAAAATGGACATCACAAATTTTACATAAAAGTCAGTAGGAGAGTTGCTACCTTCCTCCACCTTTCCCTCCTTCTGATTCGTTGTTTATATTACTTTCATAACGATATTTCTGAGATGCAAGTCACTTTATTCATTTGCTTAAAATTTTCATTGTCTCCCTGTATTCATTATGATAAAACCTACTCCTAAGCATGATCTTTGAAACCTTTGAATGACTTTGGAATCTTTCAGCAAATACTCTTGATCACCTCCTCTAGTGTCTAGGCACACTTCTCTGTGCTTGGGACATATCAGTGAACAGTATAGGCAAAGATCCCTGCCTTCATGGAGATTATATTCCAGTGGTGGAAGAGATAATAAGTGATAAATGTAGTATGTAAGTAAATTATCCAGTATGTTACAAGATGACAGATGCTATAGAATTAAAAAGTTGGTCAGGAGTTCAGGGATTGAAGAGGCAGGTTTGACCTAATAGACTGGTCAAGGCCAGTCTTATTCAGATTTGAGTGCATATTTGCCTCCACATGCACCCCAATTTCCCATCATACCGTACTATTTTCCTTTTCCCAAACATATTTTCTTCTGTCGCTAGTTAGCACTGTGGTTTTATGCAGAATGTACAGTTTCCATGAAAGCCTTCTCTTTGCCCAGCCCATTTCTACCTTTTAGTCCACCCTTTGCTGTGACATAATTCCCCCCAAAAAGCTTTCCCTGACTACCCATTTACTCCCAGACAGGTTGGTTGTTCCTATTCTGTATTACCACAAACTCCTGATGTTTTTTTGTAATGATTTATGTATTTTATATTAGGTTTTGCTAGGTTATGCTACAGCAACAAAAGAACTCTAAATCTCAGTGGTTTATTTCTCATTCATTATATTTGGGCTATAGCAACTGCAGGATGATTGTGGCTCTGCTCCGTGTTTGTGGTTTTTTTTTCATTCCAGGAATAACCCATATTTGAAACGTATCTTTTTCCTGGTAGAAGGAAAAAAGAAATGGCAAAACATGTAACGGCTCTTAAAATTTCTGCCCAGGTGTAGCATACATCACTTATACTCACATTCTGTTGGACAAAACAAGTGACATGGTGAAGCCCAAAGTCAGTGGAGTGGAAAAGATTCCCACAGGGAATCCTTTCAAGTCGTATGACATGGGATGGGATGGGAGATAGAATGCTCTTATAGAGTAATTAGGATCAATCTACTCTACCATACTTGCATATCTTTCACAGTAGACTCTGGGCAACTTGACTTAAAGTTTTGGGGATTTCATCACCAAATATATTTCCTGGTACCTAACAGCAGCTGAATAAAAAGCTTTAAAAGTGAAATGAGAAAAAGAAGAAGGGAACTAAGATTTATTTATTTATTTATTTATTTAGAGATGGAGTCTCACTCTGTTGCCCAGGCTGGAGTGCAGTGACAAGGTCTCGGCTTGCTGCAACCTCCGCCTCCTGGGTTCAAGTGATTCTCCTGCCTCAGCCTCCCAAATAGCTGGGATTACAGTCACCTGCTACCACTCCCGGCTATTTTTTTGTATTTTTAGTAGAGATGGGGTTTCACCATGTTGGCCAGGCTGGTCTTGATCTCCTGACCTCGTGTTCCACCCACCTCAGCTTCCCAAAGCACGGGGATTACAGGCGTGAGTCACCACATCCTGCCAGGAACTAAGATTTATTTCATGTCTTGTACCAGACACAGCTATGTTTTTTAATCTCCATATTACAAATGAGGCAAATGAGATTCCTAGGTAAAATAACGTGAATGACACACAGTTAAGAAGCAGTATGTGCAAAATTGTAACTACAGTCTGTCTGACTTTGAAGCCACTTTGTACTTTACCATCCTGTCTTTGTAGAAGTATACTATCTGCAAATCTTATGTAGTGATTTCTTAATCTTAAGGAAAAGAAATAGATATCATAGTACTAGAGAATGGTGATTATATTTCTGCAACAACTCTTGCATTTGACCTATTCTGATCATACCTCCTACCATTTTTCTATTTCAGACATTTGTGACATCCCATTTAGATTTCCATAATAACCCCTTAATTATTCTCTTTTCTCTCTAGGTTCCATTCTATAAGTAATGTTTCTAAAGTTATGTTCCTAAAGCATGTCTTTTATCAAGCCATTCTTCTGTTCAAACGTGTTTTAAGGTTTCTAATTATCTACACTACAAACTTTAGTTTATGTTTTTAACCTACACAGTCTCACCGTTCTTTCTCAAATACCTGTGCTGAACTATTTAAATCTTTATAATCAGAAAACTAGATTAATTTTGCCGAGTACACTTTGCTTTCTCTGCTTGCTCCATCTGCAATAACCCTTCTTTTGCCTTCAATTAAAGAAATGCACTTCAACTTGTAGACAAATGCTGCTTATTCAATAAACATAGTTCAATCCCCAAGTGATTTCTTCCTCCTCTTTCCATGCACATTGTAACTATAAAGTGACTAAAGTTATTGAGGATTATTTGGAGTGGTTTTCAACATGATAATCATCTTCAGATATTTGAAAGGCTGTTAGCTGGAAGAACAATGGATTTTTTGTAGTTCTAAAGGGAAGAACAAGAACAAGGATGGATATGTTATGGAAGAATGGATTTCAGCAACTTTAGTATCCCCTTCAAGAAAGTAAATTCTTTCTTCAAAGGAAGTGTTTAAGCAATATCTAGATGCTTCCTGATTGCAGATATGGTTTGAACCTCATTATTCATCTCATAGTAGTTTGTATCTGTAGTATTTTCCCTACAAGACTTTAGCTCTTTATAAATAAGGACTTCTGTCTTGATTATATTTGTGTCTCATAGAGTTCATTAGATTGGCTTTGTTGTGCAAAAAGTATATGGACACACATGACACCAATCCCACACGGTATAAGTATAAAATAGATTTTATTGAGAGAAAAACTTGCAGGCAAACAAATACCAGAACATGCATCATTCACCAACCTCTTATAATCCTAATGAAAGTGGGTTTATACTGTTCAAAGTTTGGCTGCATGCACTATAGAAAGTGACCCAGCTGAAGGGGCACTAGTGGCAGGATACATCTAGTGAAGCATGAATTCTCTGCTAGAGAAACGGACATTCTGTAAAAGGAGGAGCCTCTGAATCTCAGCATCTGATATCAATTTATTCTTCCTTCGAGCTAAGATCTGCTGAAGCGACTTTTTGCTAAGTTATCAAAAGTGTTGAAAAAAATAGGTCACCATGATATTAAAATCTATTTCTCTTTATACATGAAATTCCTTTGAACAAAACAAGTACCACCTAGCAGTGGTACTGAAAGAAAAAGACAGTAAATAGATGCTTACCATTCTTATATTTTTATTTGACAGCAGAAAAGAGAGTAGAAAATGGGGGAAAAAAAAAAGAACTTTTGTGTCCAGTTAGAAATTAATAGTTAATGTGATCAGTAGGAAGTGTTTCAAATCTTTATCAGTTGTAAGAAATAGAAAACAGTGACTCTGGCTAACTACAAGAAAGGGGAAGTATTTCAAGGACCATAACAGAATGGGTGAGATGACTTCAGATGGGCTTGTGAGGTGCAAAAACTGAGGTACTGGCAGAGGAATTAAAGGAAGGAAGCTAGGAAAAAACTCTAGGGAGAAGAGCAGACTGGTCAACACAAGCACGTGCTACAACAGCAATGAACCTTGAAAACATTATGCTAAGTGAAAGAAGACAAACACAAAAGGCTACATATTGTATGATTCCATTTATGTGAAATATTCATTGTATGTAAACACATAGTAATAGAAAGTAGACTAGTGGTGCCAGAGGCTGGAGAGAGGGGAAAACGGAGAGTAACTGTTTAATGGGTATCGAGTTTCCTTTTTTATTATTTTTATGTGTGTGTGTGTGAGACAAATCTCACTCTGTTGCCCAGGCTGGTTTGTAATGACACAATTTCAGCTCACTGCAACCTCTGCCTCCCGGGTTCAAGCGATTCTCTTGCCTCAGCCTCCCGAATAGCTGGGATTACATGTATGTACCACCACGCCTGGCTAACTTTTGTACTTTCAGTAGAAATGGGGTTTCACCATGTTGATCAGGGTGGTCTTGAACTCCTGACCTCAAGTGATCCACCTGCCTCTCCCAGAGTGCTGGGATTACAGGTGTGAGCCACAAGGCCCAGCCCAAGTTTCCTTTTGACATGATGAAATGTCTTAGAGCTAGACAGAGGTGATGGTGGCACAACACTGTGAGTGCACTAAATGTCAATGAGTTGTTCACTTTGAAATGGTTAACGGTTAGTTTTATGTTGACATTAAAACATTTTACTTCAATTAAAAAAAAACAGACAGATTGACTCTGGGAGAAATGAAATTCTAACAATTTATTTGTTTTTCTCTGTACTTGCCCAAGATTAAAACTTTTCAGTTTTCAGGCCAAATTTAGGTCATGTGTCCTCCTTTTTGTTGTACGGGGACATTGAAAGGAAGTATCCACCCCCTTAGGCTTCTCAGTGAAAGGTAGGCTTCAGGATTTCATGGGCCTCCAAGATTAGAGAGACAATGGGAAAGATGTAATTTCCCCAAATAATAGCAATTCTATTAGTAATGCATAGTGAACACTAGGCATACAGAAACTCCCCTAAAATATCCCTATATGAGGCAAAAATAAAAATAAAATAAAATAAAAAATCTGGTGTTTGTGAACAAAATTGATAAGATGTCTTAAGAAAATAATCTTCAAACATATATACTACGATTTTAGAGTCTAGCTTTTCTTAAAATATATGTGGGCCAGGCATGGTGACTCCCGCCTGTAATCCTAGCACTTTGGGAGGCCGAGATAGGTGGATCACTTGAGTTCAGGAGTTCAAGACCAGCCTGGCCAATATGGTGAAACACTGTCTCCACTAAAAATACAAAAATTAGACAGATACAGTTGTGTGTGCCTGTAGTCCCAGCTACTTGGGAGGCTGAGGCTGGAGAATCGCTTGAACCTAGGAGGTGGAGGTTGCAGTGAGCCAAGATCTGAGATTATATATATATATATATATATGGTTATTCTGTATGTAAAGCAAGTGCTTTGGAATACTCAAATAGTGAAAATTAAATTCGATTCCCTTTGAATAGCTACTAGAACATATATTGTGCAGAATTCAGAGAATAAATGGAGCTGGCATACAGCCTCTTGTGAAAACAGTATAGGAAAAGGGGCATAACAATTCATTTTTCACAAATCACATTTCTTAAAATTCTTTGAGGAATTGTTCTAATTAAAACTTGGGGATTTAGATTGGTTTTCTTGAGGTGTTTGAAAAGTCTTAAGGGGGATTATTGAGAAAAACTAAAGATAAATTGACACTTGATTTTTAGGACACAGAGAGTATAAAGAATTCAGCTTCAGGTTATGTCTGCTTCTATTTCTGTGTCTAATATGAACAGCATGCAATGATGCTTATTCTCTGTGGCAACTATGAAAGTTGCACCAGAAAAAGTATTTAAATTTTGTACAAAATTGAATATAATCTCATCAATGCGGCTGTTTTATGTGTAAAGGAAATAGCTTGGTTAGTCTGTATTTATTGCAAGGAATTTACCTGAAATGCAGGTGACCTGCACTGTACTCTATACTATAGTAATGCATCAGGCAAGTGTTCATCCAAAAGGAAGGAAATTAATATCAACTTTCTAATACACAATATGATTATTATTTTTTCTTGGAACACAAATCAGAAAATGTACAGATTTAGACATCCATATAACAGAGTAAAAGAATCATTGGGTATGAATTCCAAATACTGCAATTTGAGTACTGAAGGCTATTGACTTACCTTTGCAAACTCAAGCAAGGCATCTGACTTCTCTGTAACTTAGTTATCTGCCTTAAAGTAATGTTGTGGAAAGTAACAGACAAGTGTTATTTGTTTATAATAAATTTTGTTTTTTTTTTTTTTTCGGAATCTTTCTCAAAAAACATGGATCATGTTTTTAATGTTGTTTGAGATAAAAGGAGGGAATAATTGGAGTAGGTTAATGTCATGAATAACCCATTCTACTAAAAAGCTTATTCCACAAATTAATGTTTTTCCATTGGCAAAATTACACATTAGCTACTAGTGTGGGAGAATGTAATCTACCACTAGTAAATTTTGACCGTGAGTTACTCTTGTTATCATCTCTTACTATCTTTTCACCATACACTTTATACACTGTGAGTGCATTTAACACTGGTTCCTGGTTCTAGTCTACTTATCTTCCATAATGCAATTCATAGTGTTAAAATAAAATGAAAGCCAAAAAAACCAACCCAGTGTGAAATCTGTAGGTGACAAGGTACAACAGTAGGACAATGGGAATGAAACCAGTAATGTTAAATAAGCACAGATGGAGAGTGGTGAGCAGTCACTTATTCTTTGGGATGGTGAGGAATGAGATGAGAATTGACAGATGTGTGATAGAGGGGAGGGGAAGATGAAAGGAAGACTAGAGAGACTGTGCTGAAGGTGAGGAATGGGAAGACAATCAGGATCAGTATCCAAGCACAATTGGTTGTACTTAGATTCTATTTTAGATTATGTCAAATAACACTTTTAGCCATGTAGCTATTTGAAACTGGCATTTAATTAGTGAATGACAAGCAAGAAATAACAAAGTGACATGGAAGCACTTAAGAATAAAGCCATCATTAGTGCTTTAGCAGTTTATACTTGTAAAAGTTTTGTATTGTCCTTTATTAAACCTTCACAATATTACTGTGGGAAAGAGGGATAACAAGAACTAGCTACTCTCTCTTCCATGTGGACTAAACAAAAGGAAATTGGTTTGTAGTTGAGTAAAAATGTCTCGGCTAAAAAGCCCATAGCTGTGCTATAAAGTATTTCCTAAATGAATTGCCCATTTTAGTAAATGGCTATTGAACGTACTGATCTTCGTTTTTACAACACATCAGCTTTATGCCAAGGTGATTACATTCTAAGACTTAGGGTTTAACCTAGACATAGAAGGCAAAGTCAGCTTTCTACAGTGTATGTTTGGCACTCTCTTGCCCTAAAATTTTCCTTCTCATGACTATCATATTTCTTGAAATTGTCACATTTTTTATTCTTTGGGATTAGTCACTGAGGGCCCCTACAATGGAAAATAATGTCTGTTTTATGCTATACATTAATTTTAGTCACCTATATTTACACAGATAATTTTTCGGAATAATTCCCAATCATGTAGAAAAACTTCAAGAGAAAGGAATACAGGACAGGTGGTTTTCAGTGTAGCAGGGAAGTGAATCAGGAATCATTTAAGACAAGAGTCACTGGATGGAATTCCCCAGTGGTGACTTGGGAGCATGAAAATCTCTGGTGAAGGAGTCCAGCCATTTGAAATGATAAATGGCACATCTAGAATTGAATTAGCCATTCAACAAATATTTATAGAACCCATATAATGCATTAGGCACTGATCTTTGGTGCTGAGGATAGAGTAGTTAATAAGACAGACAAAAATCCCGGTCCTCATTGAGCTTAAATTCTAATAGGAGAGCTAGACAATAAACAAAGATAAATGAGCAAAATATATATAGTATATTAAATATTGGCATGTGTTAAGGAGAAAAATAATGCGAAGTAGGGGATAAAAAGTGTGTGTGTGTGTGTGTGTGTGTGTGTGTTTCCCAGAAGGGAGAGTTATCTCATGGGAAAGGCTAAAGAAAACCAGGAAATGAACCATCTGAGGGAAGATCTTTCAAGCAGAGGAAACAGTCAAAGGCATTTGATAATATCATGATGGTGTAAGGAAATAGAAATTTCAAAATGAGTGATGAAACACTGAAATAACTTCTTTAACAATTTTGCTAATGCCAGTCTTTCCTTGAATCACATCTTCGAATAAGCATATAGACAGCAGTGCTTGCATTATTTCACCACTTACTTTGCTACCCAGCTCTCTGGTGCTTTACTAAAAGTACTATTATCTATAGGCACTCTCCTAAAAATCTCATCTCTCTCTTCGGCCCATACCTCTATATCTATCTATTTATCATTTGACTCTTGGTTTCTCCATATCTGGAAATGGATTTCCTTGTCAACTTTTGTGACCCTTCCACTGTTTCATCACCAATATCTTTGATTTTCAGGTCCTTTACTTTTTGTGAAAAAGCAGTCTATAACTGCCAATCTGTAATAATTCCCGTCACCCTTGCCTTGAATTAGATCTTATTCTATCATTTGGATTCAGGAACTACCTTTTCCTTCCCTCACAGCCCATCACTCCTCCCCATTGACTACCATTGTGCTCCATATACACAGCAGCTGGGGATGTGTGTGGGGTGGAGGTGCCTGATGAGGACATGGCCATTGCCTTTTACTGTATCTTGGTATTGTTCTGATGCGTGCCATCTTCAAACTGAGCAATGGACAGCTCTACTGCAGCACCACTACCAGCTGCTCCAGATGTCTGCTGAGCTTCTTCAAGTCAAGACAATTCCATTTATTTCCAGGAGATCTGGAGCCCTTTATCTCAGCTTCGTTAGTATTTCCAAAATTCTACTTGATCTGAGGAACGTTGAGTTAAGGATGCTAACCCTCTCTGGGTACAAACCTCTTAGAGGAAGGTAACTTTTCCTTTTAAAAGTCTCGAATAAATCTCAGCACTTTGGGAGGCCGAGGAGGGCGGATCACGAGGTCAGGAGATCGAGACCATCCTGGCTAACACTGTGAAACCCCATCTCTACTAAAAAATACAAAAAGCTAGCCGGGCTAGGTGGCGAGCGCCTGTAGTCCCAGTTACTCGGGAAGCTGAGGCAGGAGAATGGCGTGAACCCGGGAGGTGGAGCTTGCAGTGAGCTGAGATGGCGCCGCTGCACTCCAGCCTGGGCGACAGAGCGAGACTCCGTCTCAAAAAAAAAAAAAATTACAAAAAATTAGCCGGGCGTGGTGGC
>NW_016828776.1:49889-54189 GCF_001698545.2 Rhinopithecus bieti | reverse complement strand
AAAACAAAACAAAAAAAAAAACAAAAACAAAAACAAAAAAAAAAAAAGAAAGAAAGGAAGAAAGTCTTAAATGATTTTTCTCTAGATAATGAGCTTCTTGCCTGCTTTTCTGAGGGAGGCTACCCTTAAGGACTCCATTGTAATTTATCTCTTAAGGGAGGTTCTAGGTAGGAAGACTTGGTCATGAATACCAAAGTACTTTTCTGGCAACACTCTTGTTGAGAAAATAAGAGAACCATCTTTCCTTCCCCAATCCCAACATATAAATTTCATATCTGATGAGACATCCAGCCTTACAATAGTAAAAAAAAAAGTGTTCTAAATTCTTAAGGAGTTTATAACCTACTTGAGAAGAATAGAGTTATACTTACCTTAAAGGGAGGAACACTGTCTTACATTCCTTTGCAGTCTCTTCATTCAAGGCTCACCACTATTTGTTGAGGATATTGCTGCATAAAGTGACTAAGAGAAGATGATATATTAAGTCATAGATTTGTAAAATGTAAAAAAGGTCATGTAAGTGGAGATGTCCAAATAGGAAATAAAGGTAAGTAAGGCATAGTTGAGCTCTTTTGACCTAAAGTGCAGATTAGATTGTCATCTATATAGTGATGAGAGCAAAATAAAATACAGATTGGTATTTAAAAGAAATTAGTTCTAGTTAAACGTTATACTACAGTGGGTTTCAACAAGTAATAATGGTAATAATAAAATATTTTCTTTATTGGGTGATAATTACGTGCTCAAATTTTGTTCCAAAAGCTCCTGGAGTTATCTCACTTAAGCCTTTCAACAATCTTATGGTATAGATGGTGTTGTTATTTTTGTTTTACAGATGAGACTCAGAGTAGCTTACTTGTCCAAGATTATACATTATATGGTGGAGCTTAAATTAGAATTTAAGAAGTTGGATTTCAGAGATTGTGCACTAAAGACGACAAATAACTGATGGCTTTTGCTATTTTTTATATTGCCATATATGGCTGATTTGTTTGCTTATTTTTGAATGTATGTATGTATATGTATAGATGTTTGTTTAGTACTGCCTCTGATCCTTTAACTAATCTTGTCTTTAGTGAGAGGACAGTTATAAGAGCCTAGGCTTATAGTACGGAGTCTTAACATTGTTGTGTTCTATTCTTGACTCATTCAGGTCTTATACCTCATCTGAGGGACTGAGCATTTGCCTGGTAAACCACTTCCAGGATCTTCTTGTTCCTCAATATTTCCATTTTGGTTATCTGGGCAGCATCCCCATTCTACCTTTGCATGCTGCAAACTATCCCTATTACCAACACTCTGTTTTCCTATTTCATGAGTTTTCCAACTATTCAGGTTTTCACAAAGCCCAGTTTGAAATTATTCCTTCACCACCTGAGAGAATACAACCAAGACACTTTTCAGGTAGTAACATCTACAGGTCTCGGTGATTGACTGGGTCAGGCATGAGGAACAACCTGACTCAGGGGTGAGGAAGAACTGTCTCCAGGGGTACTAACACTTCCTTACTAGCTAAAGAGATAGGACATTGGGCATTAGTCCACCCTACACTTCTGGCCTGAATGGCTGAATGGATGCTGATGTCTCCATATGTGACAGAGGTATTAATAACCGAAGATGGGGCCAAGGAAGGAGTTAAGAATGAACATAGTTTGTTGACTGGGTGGCTGGTAGTGCCATCAACTGAAATAGAAAATGTTGAAGAGAAAAACATTTGGGGACAGTGTGGTAAATTATAGATATAATTTTGGACATAGTAGATTTGATTTGCCTTTGAGAATGAAGGTAAATATATAACTCAAGTTTAGGAGAGGGTTAGAGTAAGAGAGACATGAGAACTATCTGTATGTGATTTTATGTGTCTACAGAGGCATTGCCACAGAATGGCTTGGAAGAGAGAGAATTTATGTTAATTACCAGCAATATTTCTAACTATATCTTAATAAAAATAATAATATTTTTCATGTGAAGGACTTATGCTTTGCCATACTTAAATAAAGGCTAAATAAAATCCTACAAAATATTGCCATTTTATTAAATATAATATACAATCTAAATAAAAGCAGTACACTTGCTCTGCAAATGTGGTTTCCTGACAAGTTTCCTGACTTAGCCAGATGGCTGCCCTTAAGTTCTATTTATGTATAATTTTGAAGCCACTTTTCTATACTCAAAGTATACATGTACTGAACTCTACTTTTATCAAGACATTGCTGTATACACATTCAAGATGTGTTTAGAGGAAGTCCTAATTTTATTGGCATTAGTGGACAATATGATAAGTCATGAAGACTATAAGTATAGCCATTGTGACAGCTAATATTGAGTGTCAACTTGATTGGATTGAAGGAAGCAAAGTATTGTTCCTGAGTGGATCTGTGAGGGTGTTGACAAAGGAGATTAACATTTGAGTCAGTGGACTGAGAGAGGCAGACCCACCCTCAATCTGGGTGGGCACCATCTAATCAGCTTCCAGCATGTCTAGAATAAACCTGGCAGAAGTTGGAAGGATTTGACTGGCTGAGTCTTCTGGCCTTCATCTTTCTCTCATGCTGGATGCTCCCTGCCCTTAAACATCAGACTCCAAGTTCTTCAGTTTTTGGACTCTTGGACTTACACCAGTTGTTTGCCAGGGGCTCCCAGGCCTTCAGCCACCGACTGAAGGCTGCACTGTTGGCTTACCTGCTTTTGAGTTTTTGAGACTCGGACTGGCTTCCTTGCTCCTCAGTTTGCAGAAGGCCGATTGTGGGACTTCACCTTCTGATCATGTGAGTCAACACTCCTTAATAAACTTCCCTGCATACATACATCTATCCTACTAGTCCTGTCCCTCTAGAGAACCCTGAATGATACAGTTGTGGTTCTTCTGTGATATGGTTTGGCTCTTGTCCCCACCCAAATCTCATCTTGAATTGTAATTTCTACATATTGAATATTGAGAGAGGACCCTGGTAGGAGGTGATTGGATCATAAGGGTGGTTTCCCCCATGCTGTTCTCATGATAGTGAGGAAGTTCTCATGAGACCTGATGGTTTTAAAAATGGCAGTTTCCCCTGTGCTCTCTCTTTCTTGCCACATGTAAGAAATGCCTTGCTTCCCCTTCACCTGATGATCTGAGGTGGAACAGTTTCATCCCGAAACTATTACCACCCTGTCCTGCATCCATCTATGGAAAAATTGTCTTCCACGGAACTGGTCTCTGGTGCCAAAAAAGTTGGGGACCTCTGCGTTAAAGAAATAAAAAAGATTCCTTACTCTATAGATAATGATTCTATACTTATATATTTTCAGAATTATATTTTGTGAACTTTTCTTAAAGTGCTATATAATTTAAGAATAATGAAGAGGTAAATTCTTTCTTATAAACTTAAACATACCTATTGGACAGGCAGCTAAGTCTCACTGATCTTTCTAAATATATTTACAATAATCAAGTTTGTACCAACTTATATCCTATTCTATGTATAATATTTCAATTAACTTTTCTATAGATATATTTGGTCACCCCTTTTGGCGTCTTTCTTCTCATGGAATGCAAGCAAGTTGCTATCTGTACTGCCTTTGTGACTGTACAGCTGGATAGATGACTCTCTAATACAAGGATTAGTCCTGATTTTGCTAAGAAATGTTTGACTTTCATCATTTGGAAAATTATTTTTAACACTACTTGGTGATGACAACTCCACCTTTCTTCTGAAATATGTCTGTCCCACTGAAAGCTAAAAGTCTTCAATAATAGGCTTGTGTATTGCTTGATAGCAGGGAGTGTACCTTTTTCTTTTTGATAACACTTGGCATAATTCCTAGGATGCAATAAGTTCTTTATAGTATTTGTGAACTAATGGAACAGTTTTAACTATTTTGTATTTATTGGGTGTGATCCATAAGTCTCAAGACACAACAGGTGTGTCTCAACACACCTGTTGGTGTGGCTGTTTATTATCCAATGATATAAAATATATCCAGTTCAGAAAAGAACCAATGGTGGTGCATTTTGCAAATGAGCCCCTCCTAAAATATTTTTTTAAGATTTTAAAAAATATTTTATTTTATGTTATTTTATTATTATTATACTTTAAGTTCCAGGGCACATGTGCATAACGTGCAGGTTTGTTACATATGTGTACTTGTGCCATGTTGGTGTGCTGCACCCATCAACTCGTCAGCGCCCATCAACTCATCAGCACCCATCAACTCGTCATTTACATCATGTATAAATCCCAGTGCAATCCCTCCCCCCTTCCCCCCTCCCCATGATAGGCCCCAGTGTGTGATGTTCCCCTTCCCGAGTCCAAGTGAT
>NW_016828776.1:38405-46232 GCF_001698545.2 Rhinopithecus bieti | reverse complement strand
TTTAGTTTCTTGGTGCTGGGTACGTAATTCCTCCTTTAGCTCTGAGAAGTTTGATGGACTGAAGCCTTCTTCTCTCCTCTCGTCAAAGTCATTCTCCGTCCAGCTTTGATCCATTGCTGGTGATGAGCTGAGTTCCTTTGGAGGGGGAGATGTGCTCTTACTTTTTGAATTTGCAGCTTTTCTGCCCTGGTTTTTCCCCATCTTTGTGGTTTTATCTGCCTCTGGTATTTGATGACGGTGACGTATTGATGGGGTTTTGGTGTGGGTGTCCTTTCTGTTTGTTAGTTTTCCTTCTAACAGTCAGGACCCTCAGCTGTAGGTCTGTTGGAGATTGCTTGAGGTCCACTCCAGACCCTGTTTGCCTGGTGTCAGCAGCAGAGGCTGCAGAAGATAGAATATAGCTGAACAGCGAGTGAACCTGTCTGATTGTTGCTTTGGAAGCTTCCTCTCAGGGATGTACTCCACAGTGTGAGGTGTGGGGTATCGGTCTGCCTCTAGTGGGGGATGTCTCCCAGTTAGACTACTCAGGGATCAGGGACCCACTTGAGCAAGCAGTCTGTCCGCTCTCAGATCTCAACCTCCGTGTTGGGAGATCCACTGCTCTCTTCAAAGCTGTCAGACAGAGTTGTTTGCATCTGCAGAGGTTTCTGCTGCTTTTTTGTTGTTGTTGTTGTTGTTTAGCTGTGCCCTGTCCCCAGAGGTGGAGTCTACAGAGACAGGCAGGCCTCTTTGAGCTGCTGTGAGCTCCACCCAGTTCGAGCTTCCCAGCAGCTTTCTCCTAAAATATTTTAACAAATGTTTGTTTCTTCTTTCTAGGTTAACCTCAAATGTTATTTCTTCCAGAAAACATTTTTAAAGATAGAATTAATAATTTACATCTATCTTTCTAGCAAACTGAAAGTGCAATAGAATCTGTATGTTGAACATAATTTATGTGGCTTTCTCTTTTGCCTTTCTAGACTACATTCCATTGAAGAGACCTTTCTACTTTGATGTAGATTAAGACTTCTTCCTGAAGAAGACTGAAGTAATATTAAGTATTCAAGAACAGAATTTTCAATAAGTTAATTGTTTGGTTTTTCAGTGATTGAGAACTCAATGTTCAAATTCCATTATATCTATTGTTAGCATAGACTTGAGAGTCTCATCCATAGACTTTTCCATAAGGGTTCTAGATAGAAAGAGGATAGAGAAAAAGCCTGTCCCTTTCTGGTCCTGTAGAAATGTTGCAGGAAAAACAGAGATGGGAGAATGTGATGAAAAGATTCATTCTTTCTGTTATTAAAGATATCAGTGGGAGCAGAATGAGATTTTGCCCCTGTCCCCCAACCTCATCCGCATTTGGGACCCTGGGTTTGGGGCCCTCTCATATTTTTCCTTGTACCATCCTGGCTTGGACTCAGCCATAACAGCTGAGTGTTAAAGTTTTAAAAGCACAGCCTGAAATTTTATATTTCCAACTCACTCTTACCCTTTCCTGTGTATTATAGGCCCCAGGGTAGCTAAGAGTCTGACTGGCAGCTTGCCAAAACTTGGCAGTGTAGTAGAGTTTCTGTGCTGGACCACCTAGGCTGGTACTCAGCTTAGCATTTGTAGCAATGATATGAGTGAATGTGAAGCTGAACCTGCTAGGGCAATAATACTGGCACATTGTAGAGGCTGAAAGAATGGTTCACAATTTCCTTGCTCAGATTCTGGTGTTGAAGGACCACAGAGCACCCAGAAAGCAGGCAATTGGAAACATTAACGGGAGACTGGAGGATCCAGACTTCTTCACTAAAGAAGCCTCCCCTATCCCTGTCACCCTTATCCCACACCCACTTGCTGTATTGGAGAGGAACCTGGGAGGTGGTACAAAAGGGTGAGAAATCTGAGAGATTGAAAACAGCTTCCTGGAGTTACTGAATATTACCAAAATATATTTTTTCGCTTGTTATTTTGGACTAAGTTTTAAATTGGATTGGACCATCAGTTAATGCTTCTCCTAAGAAACCACAGATGGGGCCTGTTGAAGGAGAGCAGATCAGCTATAGACAAAAATAAAGAAACTGTGTATTCTCTAAGAATTACATTTTATAACTCAGTTTTACACTTTAATTGAAGTAAGTTGAAATTTATTCTCAAATGTTTAATTTATGTATCTATTCGTTCTTTTCATATTCTTATGCGCCTATCTCTGTATTAGTCTGCTAGGGCTGCCATAACGAAATTCCACAGTCTGAGTGGCTTAAACTACAGAAATTTATTGTTGTACAGTTATGGAGGCTGAAAGTCCAAGATCAAGGTTCCAGCAGGGTTGGTGTTTGGTGAGGCCTCTCTCCTTGGCTTGTACGTGACTGTTTCTCATTGTGTCCTCACATGGGCTTTTCTCTGTATGCATGCACTTCTGGTATCCTTTCTGCTTTTTATAAGGACACCAGCCCTATTGGATTAGTGTCCTACTCTTTCGAACTCATTTAACCTTAATTATCTCCTTGAAGACCCTATCTCCAAATACACAGTTCATTAAGGGATGGGGCTTCAACACACAAATTTGGGTGGGGTGTGGGGGACAATTCAGTCGATAACACTGTTCATTCCTCTACTAATTATCTGAAAACAGAGACCTCATCATTATATTCATACTCTCTAGTCTGGTGACTGACACGTAATAGGTGCTTAATCAACGAGGAATATACACAGAGGAAAGTAACATACGTACAAAAGTAGTATGATGTGGCAATTCAAGGCACAGAATTTTGAGAGTATGGTTCAAGTTCCAGCTCTACCTGTGATCCAGGCCCAGTTTCTATATCTGTAAAGCAGCATAATAATTTCTCTCCTATAGAATTGTAAATAGATTAAATGAGCATCCAGTAAATTATGGGTGCTCAATAAATGTTACTTGTGATTATTATTTAGCTGTGCTTCATTTTATCAGCCTACTCTCACTTGCACATCAGTTAAAGCTAACACCGTTCTTTTCTGGTAAGCAGAATCCAAGCATCCTAGATTGTAATCAAGAGCTGCAGACATGAGAATAGAGTGAACATGTCATGGAGCTGTCGTCCTGGGCAATTGTTCTCCAGGGATTGTTTCAGTCCACTTGGAGGCGATATTTTGGCCCTCATGATGGTAATATTCTTAGTGTTTTCAGGCAAAGTTAGGCTGAATTAATTTTAGAGCTGACCCACTTACATATTTTTTACTTTAGACTACAGCAGCTGAACAGCTAAATTGGACAATTTACAAACTATATTATGGCTTATGTGGGCCAGGCCACTCTTGAAATAGGACCAAGAGGCCCGAGAGTCCAAGTGAGCGGTTGCATGACAGATTCAAAATATCAATTAAATCCTTAACTCTTGGTCTTCTGCAGCAAATTTAGCAATTTGTAGGGGGAAGGAAAGAGAACATGCCATATTCTTATTGGGGAATCACAAACAGAAACAGAAAAATCAAATCTAGAATGTCAGAGAATAGTTATTAAATAAACAGAAATTAGGTCAAATTTCAATTACACTGAACTATATGTACTTGCTAAGCTTAGATTTAAGAAACATTTGAACTTATTTGGTAAACTTACAGGCTCTTCAGTTCAGAGTTCAGGCAGGTACAGGACTCATTCTTTTTTCTTTCTTTCTTTCTTTCTTTCTTTCTTTCTTTCTTTCTTTCTTTCTTTCTTTCTTTCTTTCTTTCTTTCTTTCTTTTTGTGTGTGCTATGGGGCGGTGGAGTCCTGCTCTGTCGCCCAAGCTATAGTGTGGAGTGCAGAGGCGCAATCTCAGCTCACTGTAACTTCTGCCTCCCAGGTTCAAGTGATTCTCCTGCCTCAGCCTCCCCAATACCTGAGATTACAGGCATATGCCACCATGCCCAGTTAATTTCTTGTATTTTGAGTAGAGATGGGTTTTCACCATGTTGGCCAGGCTGGGCTTGAACTTGTGACCTCAAATGATCCACCCACCTCAGCTTCCCACAGTGCCGAGATTACAGGTGTGAGTCACAATATCCAGCCGATATAGGACTCATTCTTAACCTCCAAACAGTATTTGTAAAATCTTTTACCATCTCCACCATGAATCTTTAAGAAAAACTTCTTTGAACTAAAATAATCTCTTTTCTCCAAACTCCCAATTAACACTTTATCTGTACCCTTCATATGTCACTTTCATCATTCAGTGCAATATGGTTTGTTTTGCCTCTTTCATCCTCCTCACTCTGCTGCCTTCCTTGAAGTCAAGAGTTGCAACCAACTTATCTTTGTATCTCTTGTAGTCGTGTACATGGAGTCTTCCACATACTAGGTGCTGAATAAAAATAAATTAAATCCAATGTCATCAGCATCTGTGTAGACTGCATTCATTCCCTTCTTCCTACTGTTAGGTAAGTCTCCATTAAAATATTTTTCCTACTGAGTTGGACTGGTGCATTTTACATTTTTTCCCAACAGCACTCAAAGTAGCAACTATCTGTGGGTTGTACTTTGTATGAAATAAAACCTCTTTGCCATTCCGGCTCTTATGTTTCTATCCAGAGACTTAATATTACATTTTAATTATTCACCTAAACTCTTGTTTTCAAGGATAAATGAAATGAGGTGTTTTCAAATCGGGCCAAAGCTATCATTGGTACCTATGAAACAACACATATAATCTATCATATTGATACCAGGTCAGGGCACTATTTTAATATAGGAAAGGTAGCCAACACCTATCAATTATTGTGACTAAGTATAACTGTAAGTGTGAAATAAATACTGCTTATGAGTTAAATTATGTTAATTGTTTTGATAATTAAACATAGACGTAACCTTGTTTTTGATGATTTTTTATTCATTTAGGGTGAAATAATTCCAAGATTTTGGCCCACGTTTCTCACTGGAGAAGTTAGTTTATTGACTGTTGTATTAAAGATTATGGATTTCTCCTTTACTCTTCCTTTAGTTTAAACATTTATAAAAGTATCTGATACTATTATAATGTTTCTAAGAGAAGTTACAGACCTTTGCTTCAAAGTAAGTAATTTTACTCTTTCTAAAGCTGGACAATACTAATCATGTGATTTACTTTTATGTGCACAATATCTAATATCTTTACATTTCCTTCTAACTATAGTAGTTCTTGGGATATTGGACATTTAGGATTTATGTGGTTCTATAATGTAAAGATATTAGAATTTTATCCTATCAACCAAACTGAAGAATAATATTACCTCATAGTCTAGGGTTTATTTATTGGCAAACACTTTCTCCCTGTCAAAATTCTGTAAGAATCTGATTTGATTTTCTAAGCCTATTAAAAATAATAGGCAAGTCAATAATAATTTAGTGAACAGCTTCTTTCCACTACAACCTTTTTCACATAAAATGAATGAGAACTTTCATTTGGCCACTTATTGGAAGAGTAATAAAGTCCTAATCTATTGACATAGAATCAACGTCTACTGCTTTACCTTGGCCTTCTTATTTTATCTAGAGCAAGGACATGTTATCATGTGAAAATATTTTTAAATATATGTATCTTTAAATTAAATTTTAAATTAAACTCATTTGGCCACTTATTGGAAGATTAATAAAGTCCTAATCTATTGACAGAATCAACGTATACTGCTCTAATTTGGCCTTATTATTTTATCTAGAGGAAGGAGATATTATCATGTGCAAAGATTTTTAAGTGTATGTATTTTTAAATTAATGGATAAGCCTTTCTATTCAAACAATGGTTAGCTATAGATGTGACAATCTAAGGTTGCCAAGATTTGGGTAAATAGTGAATACTGGGGTCAAAAACCCTGAAGATATAAAAATGTTCCTTGGTGTTTATCAATAATATTGAACTAATATCTGAATGTGGAACACATTTCAGTAGCATGCTACTAGTAACAGTTCTGCATAGTTCTAATACAGGAAAAGAAAAATTTGCTTCAAGGACATGTTCATGATTATTGATGTATTGGCTATTTATTATCTATACTGTCTGAGAAACATTTTCAAAATACTTTTTACATAGACAAATCTTTAATCACTAATGATTTATAGAGCAAATTGGATAAAAGTACTTTTAATGACAAAACAAAAATTCTATAATTCAAAATGGAAACATAGACACCATTCAAAATTAAAATTACTGAAAATTAATACAAAATTTTGCAAGTACAGGCTGTTTTTTATCCTTAATGGAGAAATTAGATAATTCATATCTTTATGTTAATATCAGTATCTCACATCCTTTGTTTAACTTTGAAAATACATTTGAAAACTAAAATCGTATCAGTTCTCAACTTTCTGTTTATATAACTATTAAAAACTTGTAAGCTTGATGAAACATTTTGTGAGTTTTAATTTATACTAGTTGTAAAGTTCTATTTGCCCATCGTGCATGACTGCAGTTTTTTTTTTTTTAAGGTAGGTGAATTAAGTGTGTAAAAGGCAGAATTAATACCAAAGGACTCCAGAACATCAACATTCAACTTTGTACTTTCTTGAGTCCTACCTTGCTTTTAGTCCCTATTCTATTTTCAGTTCTGTCTTTGTTCTTATGACATATTTTGAACTCTATAAAGAACTTCTACATAAAGACCTTATAGGAAGTCCGTGCATGGAGCCTGCCTGTTACATCCTGGGCAAATAGAGCCCACTGTAATTACCTCTATTTTATAACAGATGAAACTGAGAAGCAGAAAGGTTAAACTGTTTGTGAGAAACCACATAGAAGTAAGCATTCTTGGAGATGGAGATAGAAACTTTTAATCAACAGGAGGTTAAAATGTCGCAATTCCAAATCTGGAATAGATGGTCTGAAATGGCAGATTCTTAAGAGAGAATAATTAAAGGAGTTGATGCCTCATTGTCTTTAACGATATTCCTTGCTGTTCCATCAAACCGTTGAATAGATAAGAGGTGAGCAATAAGTTTCAAGCTGATCTTTTGTGTAGCCAGATAATTTAGACAAAAGCTCTTAAGGATGATGTGGAAAGTAAATTCACCTACCTGGCTTCCAAATGCCTCAAGTTTCAGGAAAGGGTGAATGAGTAACATCTAGAAACATAGAGCAGAACAAAATGATTCTGCATATTCTGGTTTCATTTTTGAAACTTGCTTTGTCGAACCACAGACCATGTATGCTATAATGATTGTAGTGGTTTGAACCTTGGAAGCAAAGATTGATATGACACTTCTGAATCTTAGATTGGGCAAATGAACTTTATTCATATTTTATTTTTGTTTCACCTATGCTGAGAATACTTAACTTACAATTATATAATATGAGATGGTTAATCTTCATTCTTGACTGCAATGATTATCATTTCCACTGTTTAAAGAGTAGAAGAAAATTTCACATTCCAAGTAGGCCTTTCAGACCCTTTACCCCATGTCTGGGGAAGTTCTGGATCAGAAAATTTGTGGCGAACCTTCTCTACCCCTGATTTAAATTCTGATTAGCCTCCTGGGGAAAGGAAATAGGCCATTCCTAAATTTAAAATCTTTACAACCAGGTGGAAGTAGTGACAGTGTGTATTTATGACATCTCCTCTAATGGTTCTAATTATCTGATATCAAGTTTTAACAGATAATTTCCCTCATATCTTCATATTTTATATAAAACTATACTTGAAAAAATGATCTAATTAATGTTATTCTATTTGTTCATGGATTTAACTGTTTTCCTTTGTACCTGTTCGTTCTTTAAAATTTATCTTTCTCTTTTTTACTTTTTGAGAAGTCTATATAAAACATGATGCAAAGTTATTCTTTAATGCTTCTCATATAAATGAGTATATAAGCCTCATATATATGAGACCTTTTAATGGTGGCTATTTAGCTATTCTTTTTTTTTTTTTTTTTTTTT
>NW_016828776.1:0-38257 GCF_001698545.2 Rhinopithecus bieti | reverse complement strand
ACGGAGTCTCGCTCTGTCGCCCAGGCTGGAATGCAGTGGCCGGATCTCAGCTCACTGCAAGCTCCGCCTCCCGGGTTTACGCCATTCTCCTGCCTCAGCAGTAGTTGGGGACTACAGGCGCCCGCCAACTCGCCCGGCTAGTTTTTTGTATTTTTAGTAGAGACGGGGTTTCGCCGTGTTAGCTAGGTTGGTCTCGATCTCCTGACCTCGCGATCCACCCGTCTCGGCCTTCCAAAGTGCTGGGATTACAGGCTTGAGCCACCGCGCCCGGCCTAGCTATTCTTTTAAAGGCGTTCTTTGAAAAGATGTAAAGCACTCTCCTTTAGACTCTAGCGTAGATGGTGGAAAAGTCACTTCCAAGCGGGCATGAGCAGATAAATGATGACATAACTGTGTGGTAGGAATTCCTTACCAACTGAGGGATCATCTTTGGATGTTCTCACTATCTTGGAATGTGTTAATGATCCTTGTTTGCTTTGCTTGAATTAAAAGAATAGATTCCACTTCCCTTCAGGAATCTTGCCTGATTTTCAGAGTTGGATTTTGTGAGTCCATCCAATCTTAAGTGTGGGTACCATAAACATATCTGGAAATGGCCGGGCATGGTGGCTCACACCTCTAATCCCAGCATTTTGGGAGTCCGAGGCAGGAAGATTGATAGAAGCCAGAAGTTTAAGACCAGCCTGGTCAACATGGCAAGACTCTAGCTCTATAAAAAATAAATAAATTAGTCAGGTAAGGTGGCTTATCCCTATAGGAATAGCTACTCATCAGGCTGAGGCAGGAGTATCACTTGAACCCAGGAATTTGAGGCTACAGTGAGCTATGACCACATCACTGCACTCCAGTGCAGCCTGGGTGACAGGGTGAGACTTATTTAAAAAAAAAAAAAAAAAAAAACCTCTAGCAAAGAAGGGTCTAGCTGCTAATGTTTAAGAGGGCACCTTCAGGAGAGGCACGGGGACACATTTTAAGGAGTTTTCTTAATTATTCAATAAGTATCTACTTAACAAGCTCAAGGAAAAAGGCCATTGGATTATGAGCCAGCTGACCAAATTCTGGCTTTGCCTATGCTGCAAGTGCAGTAAAAGGAGGAGGGAAAAAAACTCTCCTCTTCTCTGTAGGCCTTCTTTTTACAACAAAATGACTCAGATAATCTAAATGCCCTCTAGAATCCCTTTCGCTTAAAGTATGTTCTAGTGTACAAACGTCTACTGGCAAGACTGTATTCTGGAGCTGTGAGAAACATGGTTTCATAGAAACACTTCTGCAGATTTTTAATAAGCAGTTTTCACTTTAGCATATCTATAAATAATAGAGAAAATTAAGCTTAAACTTTGAGCCAACCCTACAGTATTATGCAAGCAATGGAAAGATTCCATAATGCTGTCTAATCTATTTAATCTGGACCTAGTGATACCTATGATTCTATCTTCTTTGTCTGTTTGTTGGGCATGCAGACTGCAGGACAAGAGCGAAGTACCATTTGCCGTGGCAATCCATGGTGTAAATGCCATTAATCAGCAAACTTCAATGTGATGTATTTTTGATGTAGGCAGATGACCTACATGGTGTGTAGAAAGCTATCTATTAAAATTTTAAAAATTAGAATGTCACAGGTTGGTAAAGTTCAAAGGAAGTAAAGGAAGAACTGTAATTATTGTATCTAAAAATATTTGTCTAATTCAGAATGGAGAAGTTATATAAGCTAAATTTTCTGTTATAAATTCTGGTTCCTTTGAGGGCACAGAAACTTCCTCAATCATTTTCTAAGTATAGGGCCTGTCGTAAGAGTATCGATAAGTATTTACTGAATGAAATTTCATAAAATGGAAGTTTTTAGAATCCATCAGTAGTGCCTGTCCCAACATACACATGTATATACACATTGAAAAAAATAGGCACAATTCAATATACAGGTTCAATTACAGTATAATAAACTCTGTGGGCCATAAAGTTAGAATTACAAAATTAAAAAGGCCTTGGAGATATTCTAATTGTTTTATGATAACATTTTTTATAATGAAATAACATAACTGGAAATCATGTTTTCATTCTGTGAGAGCTAGAGATGAGAAAGAGTTTTACGTTACATTTCTGAGGGAATTATTAAATTAAAATAAGTTTAAATTCCAGAATTATAGAAAGAATAGTATCAGTTTTTTCTCCCTATTCCTACGTCTTTACCCTTTCAACTTCTAGGCACTTATGTTTTATAGAGTTATTTTGGTTGTGGTTTGGGAGTACATGGGAGTTTGTTTTCAGATAAGCTGATAGAATTTGGGGATGGAAGATGGAAAATTAGGAGTTAATGGTCTTTACTGAAGTAAGATATATTAATTACAAAATTAAAACAAAACAAATCTTTTCCTTCTTTACTTGTTCAATACAAATTGATGGGGAGTGGCCAAGATGGCCGACTAGAAGCAGCTAGTGTGCATGGCTCTCACAAAGAGGAAAAGAAGAGGCAAATAAATACAGCAGCTTCAACTGAAACATCTAGGTCTCACATTGGGACTAATCAAGGAAACAACTTGACCCATGGATAATGGAAAAAAACAAGGCAGGAAGATGGCTCATGATATAGTTTGGCTCCGTGAACCCACCCAAATATCATCTCAAATTGCAATCCACAATCCCCACATGTTGAGTGTGGGACCTGGTGGGAGGTGATTGGTGGATTCCCCTATGCTGTTCTCATGATAGTGAGTGAGTTCTCATGAGATCTGATGGTTTTATAAAGGGCTTCTTCCCCTTCACTCATTTCTCTGTCTCTCAACTGCCACCATGTAAGACATCCCTTTGCTACTCCTTTGCCTTCCACCATGATTGTAAGTTTCCTGAGGCCTCCACAGTCATGCTGAACTGTGAGTCAATTTAAAGTCATTTTAAAATAAATTACCCAGACTCAGGCAGTTCTTTGGACTAATACAGTAAATTGGTACCAGTAGTGGGGTGCTGCTAAAAAGGTATTTGAAAATGTGGAAGTAACTTTGGAACTGGATAACAGGAAGAAGTTGGAATAGCTTGGAGGGCTCAGAAGAAGACAGAAAGATGTGGAAAGGTTTGGAACTTCCTAGAGACTTGTTGAATATTTTGACCAAAATGCTGATAGTGATACGGACGATGAAATCCAGGCTAAGGTAGTATCAGATGGAAATGAACTTATTGGGAACTGGAGCAAAAGTCACTCTTGCTATGATTTAGCAGAGAGATTGGCAGCATTTTTCCCCAGCCCAAGAGGTCTGTAGAAGTCTGAACTCAAGAGACATGATTTAGAATACCTGGAGGAAGAAATTTCTAAGCAGCAAAGAATTCAAGAGGTGACAGAACATAAAAGTTTGGAAAATGTGCAGTCTGATGATGCAATAGAAAAGAAAAACCCATTTTCTGGAAAGAAATTCAAGCCAGCTGCAGAAATTTGCATAAGTAGCAAGGAGCTAAATGTTAAGAGCCAAGACAATGGGGTAAATGTCTCCAGGGTATGTCAGGAGAGCTCTCTCTTCACAGGAGAGCTTCTCTCATCAAAGGCTCAGGGTTCTAGGAGGAAAAAAAAAATGGTTTTGTGGGTGAGACCCAGAACCTTGTTGCTTTGTGCAGTCTCAGGACATGGTGACCTGCATCCCAGTCATGGCTAAAAGGGGCCAAGGTACAGATTAGGCCATTGCTTCAGAGGGTACAAGCCTCAAGCCTTTGCAGCTTCCACGTGGTGTTGGTCCTGCGAATGCACAGAAGTCAAAAACTGAGGTTTGGGAACCTCCACCTAGATTCTAGAGGGTGTATGGAAATGTCTGGATGTCTAGGCAGAAGTGTGGTGCAGGGGTGGGGCCCTCACATGGAACTGATAGGGTAGTGTAGAAGGGAAATGTGGGGTTGTAAGCCCCAGAGTCCCCACTGGGGCACTGTCTAGTGGAGCTGGGAGAAAAGGGCCACCATCCTGCAGACCCCTAAATGGTAGGTCTACCAACAGCTTGCACCGTGCCCCTGGAAAACCTTCAGACACTCAGTGCCCGAAGGCAGCCAGGAGCAGAAGCGTACCCTGCAAAGCCACAGGGTTGGAGCTGGCTAAGATCATGGAAGCCCATCTCTTATAGCAGCATGTACCACATGTGAGACATGGAGTTAATGTGGTCAGACTACTTTTTAAATTGGGTTCCTGATCCTGATATAATTTTGGAGCTTTAAGATTTAATAACTGCCCTGTTGGATTTCAGACTTGCATGGGGCCTGTAACCTGTTTGTTTTGGCCAATTTATCTCATTTGGATTGGGAGCATTTATCCAATGCCTGTACCCCCATTGTATCTAGGAAATAACTAACTTGCTTTTGATTTTACAGGCTCATAAGCAGAAGGGACTTGCTTTGTGTCCGATGAAACTTTGGAATGTAGACTTTTGAGTTAGTGCTGAAATGGGTTAAGACTTTGGGGGACTGTTGAGAAGGCATGATTGGTTTTAAAATGTGAAAAGACATGAGATTTGGGAGGGGCCAGTGGCAGAATGATAAGGTTTGGCACTGGGTCCCTATCCAAAGCTCATCTTGAATTGAAATCCCTATAATCCCCACAGGTTGAGGGTGGGACCTGGTGGGAGGTAATTGAATCATGGGGGCAATTTTCCCCATGCTATTCTCATGATAGTGAATGAGTTCTCACGAGGTCTGATGGTTTTATAAGGGGCTATTCCCCTTTCACTCGTGTACTCTGACTCTCATTTGCTGCCATGTAAGATGTGCCTTTGCTACTCTTTTGCCTTCTGCCATGATTATAAGTTGCCTGAGGCCTCCACAGACATTTGGAATTGTTAGTCATTTAAAACTCGTTTTCTTATAAATTACCCAGTCTCAGGCAGTTCTTTGTAGCAGCATGGAAACTGAATAATACAGCCCACCTGGGAGCAACACAGAGCCAAGGGAACATCCTCCACACAGGGAAGTAGTGAGTGGATGCACGACTCTGGGAACCCATGCTTCTTCCATGGATCTTTGCAACTCTTGGGCTGGGAGATCCTCTCATGGACTTAATCCACCAGGGCTTTCTGTCTGACACAAAGAGCTATGTAGAGTTTCTGCAGAGCAGCCACTCAGGTATGCATAGAGACCTGGGAACCCTAGATACTCTGGCTTTCTGGGATTTCCAGTGAAAGCAGCTGCAACTCAGCCAAAGCAGGAGGTTTAGACCCCCGTATATACCCCTAGGAAAGAGGCTGAATCCAGAGTGCTAAGCAGTGACAGTCTGTGGGCCCCATTTACATGACAACTCACAGAATAAGACCCACTGTCTTGGAGTTCCAGCCAGCCACTTGAAGCAGTGTTACATCTCCCTAAGATAGAGCTTCTAGGGGAGGGGCAGGCCATCCCCTACAGTTTGGGTGACTTATCTGTTCTAGCCTTCAGGCTTTAGAGTCCAAGCCAACCATGGGCAGTGGGGATTCTCCAGCACAGCACAGCTGCTCTACAATCTGTCAGCCAGAAAATATCAGCAGGGGTTGCCAGAGACCCCAGTTGGGAGGTCCTGACCCGTGAGGAAGAACAAGATTGGGGACCCACTTAAAGAAGCATTTTGGCCATGTTTTTGTAGGCACAGCTGCCCTACATAAATGTTGCCAGCCTGATTTTTTAAGTGGGTTCCTGATCCCATTCCTCATCACTGGGTGGAGCCTCCCAACCAGAATCTCCAGCTACCCCTATTGGTATTCTCCGGCTGAGAGAGGTTTCAGGCCTCCCTGAGATGGCACTCCCAGGGGCTGGGGTGGGATAACAACTTTGCAGTTTGGGCAACTTATCTGTTCTGCCTTTCAGGCTTTGGAGAGTCCAAATCAACCATGGGTAGAAGGGATGCCCCAGTACAGCATAGCTCCTCTATAAAAACATGGCCAGAATGCTTCTTTAAGTGAGTCCCTGACCCTGTTCCTCCTTATTGGGCAGGACCTCCCATCTGGGGCCTCCAGCCATTCCTGCCAGTATTCTGCGGCCTACAAAGATCTGGAAAACTCCTTGCGATAGAGCTTCCTGAGCAAGGGGTGGGCCGCCATTTTTGCTGTTTGGGTGACTTAGCTGTTCCAGCTTTTGGGCTTTAGAGAATCCAAGCTGACCGGTGGTGGGAGTGGTACCCCATCACAGCACAGCTGCCCTACATAAATGTGGCCAGAATGAGTTTTAAATGGGTCCCTGATCCCATTTGTCATCATTGGGTGGGGCCTCCCAACCAGGATCTCTGGCTGCACCTGCCGGTATTCTATGGCTGACAGAGGTTTCAGCCCTCTCTGGGATGGAGCTCTCAGGGGCTAGGGTGTGCCACCATCTGTGCTGTTTGGGTGACTTAACTGTTTCACCCTTCAGGCTTTGGAGAGTCCAAGGTGACTGGGGACTGAAGCAGACCCCCAGCACAGCAAAGTTTTTCTAAAAAATGTGGTCAGACTACTTTTTAAATTGGGTTCCTGATCTTGTTCCTCCTCACTGTGTGATACCTACCAGCTGGGCTCTCCAGCCACCTCCTACAGATCTGTTCAGGCTGGCAACAGGTTTGTACCTATCTGGGACAGAGCTCCCAGAGGGAGGGGCAGGCTGCCATCTTTGATGTTTTTCAGCCTTCACTGGTGACACCTCCAGGTACTAGAAAATCTGAGGTGATGATGGACTGCAGTGGCCCCCTAGCATACTACAGTAGCCCTATGACAAAATGGCCAGACTCTTACATGGGTGCTTATTCCCATATTTCCTCACTGGGCAGGTTCTCCAGGTCTGGGCCTCTAACCACCCCCTGCCAGAGCTATTGTGCCAGTAGCAATTAAGCAACTCCCTGGAAAGAACCTCCAGGGGCAACTGAAAGCCTCTCTGCCACTGTCTCTGCAGTGGAACTATCCTTGCTACACTCAGACTAACAAAGGAGCAAAGACTCTAAGCTTCTTATCCATACTTCCAACAGTCCATGCAAGGAGAGGAGGCCAGCCTGTCTCCCATGGGTCCTAATCACCCCCACTACTTGTTACCAGACAGGGAACTCCTGTCTTTGACCCACAGCCAGGCCCTCCATCCTGGGTTGATTACACTGACCAATTGCTGACCCATATCTCTCTGGAATGGAGCCCCAGGAGTCAAGCAAAGTGGTGGAGGAGCAAGCCAGCTGATGTGGAGACCAGAGGCTTTGGTGCAGGAGAGTCTGTATTGGAGTGTGGCCAGGGTCAATTATCCTTCTAGGCTCAACTTACTCCTATAAGACTTTCATCCTAGGGGAACTGTCAGATCTGATCTATGTGGGGTAGTCTTGAACATCAGATGGGGCTGGTCTAACTTGATGATCTGCTGGCCTCTCTTGGGGCACCAGCCTGGCCATGTCTGCTTACAGGGCAGTCTCAGGTGTCCTGGGGGCCCACACTATAGCTTCTGTGTCTGTGGACCGTTCCTGATCCAGGGAGAGCTAATTAGCTTTCTTTGAGCCCATGGCAACTCCCCATATCATTTTGCTGGCATGTATCTGCATGGGTGGGTTTTGCATCACCTGCCCCACTAGCATGTGTGAGTGCAGTGTGCACTTCCACCCCCACCAACCACCATTGCAGATGGAGCCTTGAGGCACAGAGCCAGGAAGCCCTACCCCTGTCAGCACCTCACCCTTGTTCTAACACTCTTCCCACACCCTGAGTGATTTTCCCATACCCTGAGTGACACTCCTGCTTGCAGGGCACAGACAAGGCACCCAGACCTGCACTGGCCAGCACCCTGCCCCAAGCTAATACTGCCTCCAGCACAACAGTGAACACAATCATCAGGTGGGGACCCTTGCCTCCACTACTGTGATGAACACCTGCAGGGAGGCAGGCACCCCTGTATTTGCTAGCACTCTGCTGCAGCTGCCACACTTTGGTCCCCCTAGTACAGTGGACTCCAAACCTCAAGAAGTCAGAAAAAACATTATGGAGCCCAATACAAGTTTCCCAGAGTAACAGCACATAGTCCAGCAACCTGGAGCTGATGACTGGCTCCCTAAAATCTCCCAGAAATAAAGCCAGGCAGCTGAATCTTCCTTATACCACAATAAAAACTTCAATGTCATCAAATGGGATAAAAGAAAATAAAAAGAAAAGAAATCCATCCAAAGGTCAGCAACTTCAAAGATTGAAGGTAGATAAGCCCACAAAGATGACAAAGAATCAGCACAAGATCACTGAAAACTCAGAAGACCAGAGTGCCTTCTTTCTTATAAATGGCCACATAAAATCTCCAGCAAGGGTTTGGAACTCGGCTGACACTGAGATGGCTGCAATAACAGAAGTATAATTCAGAACATGGATAGAAATGAAGTTCACTGAGCTACAGGAGTACATTGTAACTCAATGCAAGGAAGCTAAAAATTATGATAAAATTGCCGAAGCTGGCGGACAAAATAGCCAGTATAGAGAGGAATGTAACCAATCTAATAGAGCTGATAAACACACTACGAGAATTTTATAATGCAATCATAAGTATGAACATCAGAACAGACAAAGTAGAGAAAGAATCTCAGAGCTTGAATGCTGGCTTTCTGAAATGTCATAGACAGAAAAGAATAGAGAAAAAAGAATCAAAAGGAATGAATAAAACCTCTGAGAAATATGGGATTATGTAGAGACTTAATCTGCGACTGACTGGTGTGCCTGAAAGAGATAAGGATAATGGAACCAACTTGGAAAACATATTGCAGAACATCATCCATGAGAACTTCTCTAACCTAGTTAGAAAAGCCAATATTAAAATTATGAAAATGCAGAGAACCCCAGTAAGACACTCCACAAAATCATCCCCAAGACATATAATTCTCGGATTATCCAAGGTCAAAGTGAAAGAAAAAATGTTAAAGGCAGACTGAGAGAAAGGCCAGATTACCTACAAACGGAAGCCCATCAGATTCACAATGAACCTCTTGGATAAAACCCTACAAGCCAGAAGAAATTAGGGACCAATATTCAAAAAGAAATTTTAACAAATAATTTCTTATCCATGGAAACTAAACTTTATAAATGAAGGAGAAATAAGATCATTTTCAGACAAGCAAATGCTGAAGAAATTTGTTACCATAAGACCTCCCTTAAAAGAGCTCCTGAGGGAAGCATTGAATATGGAAAGGAAAGGCCATTACTAGTCACTACAAAAGCACAATTAAGTACACAGACCATTGTGTACATAAACAATGTGGTTTATTATAGTGCTGCAAAATAACCAGCTAACATTATGATGACAGACTCAAATCCACACATATCAATAGTGACTTTAAATGTAAATTGGCTAAATGTTCCAATTAAAAGACACATAGTGGGAAGCTGTATAAATCACCAACACCCATTAGTATGCTGTTTTCAAGAGACTCATCTCACATGCAGTGACAAACATAGACTCAAAATAAAGGGATGGTAAACAAATACTAAATAAATGAAAAACAAACAAACAAAAAAGCATCATTTGCAATCCTAATTTTGACAAAACAGACTTTAAACCAGCAAAGATCAAAAAGAAAAAGGGTTCAATTCAATAAGAAGGTCTAACTATTCTAAATAAATATGCACCCAACACAAGAGCACCCAGATTCATAAAGCAAGTTTATAGAGATCTTCAAAGAGACTTAGACTCCTCTCTCACACAGTAATAGTGGGAGACTTCAACACTACACTGATAGCACTGGACAGATCATCAAAGTAGAAAAATAACAAAGATATTCAGGAATTGAACTCAGCACTAGATCAAATAGACCTGATCAATAGCTACAGAAGTCGCCACGCAAAACCAACAGAATTTACATTCTTCTCATCAACACATGGCACATATTTAAAATCAATTACATAATCAGAAGCAAAACACTCCTTAGCAAATGCAAAAAGACTTGAAATATCAACAAACAGTCTTTTGGACAACAATGCAATAAAATTAGAAATCAAGACTAAGAAATTCACTCAAAGTGATACAATTACATGGAAATTAAGTAACCTATTCCTGAGTAACTCTTGGCTAAATGATAAAAGTAAGGCCAAAATCAAAAAGTAAGGCCGAAATCAAAAAGTTCTTTGAAACTAATGAGAATGAAGATATAACATATCAGCATCTCTAGGACAAATCTAAGGCAGCATTAAGAGGGAAATTTACAGCACTAAATGCCCATATCAAAAAGTTAAAATGATTTCAATTTAACAAGCTAACATCACAACTAATAGAAAAAGAGAACCAAGAGCAAACCAACCCCAAAGCTAGCGAAAGACAAGATATAACCATAATCAGAGCTGAACTGAAAGAGATTGAGACACAAAATCATTTAAAAGATCAGCAAATCCAAGAGCTGTTTAAATAAATAAATAAATAAATAAATAAATAAATAAATAAAACAGACCACTAGGTAGACTAATAAAAAAGAAGAGAGAAGCTCTAAATAACAAAATCAGAAATTACAAGGGGGACATTACCACTGACACTACAGAAATACAAACAACCATTGAAGAATATTGTGAATACCTCTATGCATATAAACTAGAAAATCTAGAAGAAATGGATAAATTCCTGGACACATGCACCCTTCCAAGACTGAACCAGGAAGAAATTGAGTACCAGAGCCAATAATGAGCTCTGAAATTAGGCAGTAATAAATAGCCAACCAATGAAAAAATGCAACAAAAATCCCAAGAGCAGACGGATTTACAACTGAAATCTACCAGGTGTACAAAGTAGAGTTGGTACCATTTCTACTGAAACTTTTCCAAAAATTGAGGAGAAGGGACTCCTCCTTAACTCATTCTATGAAGCCAGCATCATCCTGATACCAAAACCTGTCAAAGATACAACAAAAAAGAAGACTTCAGTCCAAATCCTTGATGAATATTGATTCAAAATGCTCAACAAAATCTGGGCAATGCAAATTCAGTGGCATGTCAAAAAGCTTATCTACCATGATCAAGTAGGCTTTATCTCTGGGATGCAAAGTTAATTCAACATCTGCAAACAATCGAAAAATGTGATTTATCACATACACAGAACCAAAGACAAAAACCACACAATGATCTCAATAGATGCAGAAAAAGCTTTTGATAAAATTCAACATCCATTTCTGTTAAAGACTCTCAACAAACTAGGTATTAAAGGAACACACCTCAAAATAATAGGAGCTGTATATGAAAACTTACAGCCAACATCATACTGAATGGGCAAAATCGAGAAGCATTCCCCTCGAATAACGGCACAAGTCAAGAATGCTCTCTCTCACCACCCATATTCAACATAGTATTGGAAGTCCTGGCCAGATAAATCAGGCAAGAGGGAGAAATAAAGAGCATCAAAATAGGGAAAGGGGAAGTCACACTATCACTGTTTGCAGACAATATCATTTTATATCTGTAAAATCCCACAGTATCAACACAAAAGCTTCTTAAGCTAATAAACAACTTCAGAAAAGTCTCAGGATACCAAATCAATGTGCAAAAATCACTAGCATTCCTATACATCAACAACTGTCAAACCAAGAGCCAAATCAGGAATGAACTCTCATTCACAATTGCACGAAAAGAATAAAATACCTAGGAATACAGCTAACTAGGGAGGTAAAAGATCTCTATAAGGAGAACTACAAGCCACTGCTCAAATAAATCAGATATGACACAAACAAATGGAAAAACATCCCATGCTCATTGATAGACGTATTACTATCATTAAAATGGCCATGCTCCCCAAAGCAATTTATAGATTTACTGCTATTCATATTAAACTTCCACTGAAATTCTTTACAGAACTAGAGAAAACAATTTTAAAATTCATATGGAACCAAAGAAGAGCCCAAATAGCCAAGGCAATCATAAGCAAACAAAACAAAACAAAACAAACAAACAAAAAACAAAGCTAGAGGCATCACACTACTCAACTTAAAACTATATTTCAGGAATACAGTAACCAAAACAGCATGATAGCGGTACAAAAACAGACACATAGACCAATGGAACAGAGTAGAGAATTCACGTTGGGGTCCACGTGTTTCCTAAACAAAGGAATGAACACACAAGACAACACAAGACAAGACAAACACGGCGGCCGCCCAGAATGGCGCGCTCTGCTTTATTTTATACAGTCGTTTGTGGAATGTTGCCAAGTCACAAGACACATTGTTGTTTTCTGACCTTTCCCTGACTTTCTGGATTTTCAAGATGTTTACACATAAACAAGCCCCAGGGTCTGCCGTTTGCAGCTGGCTCCTTTGTCCTCCCTGCAAACAGGGAAGGAACACCCTGCTTCGTTTGCAAGAGCAGGACTTATTGGGAACGTCTCGTTTGCCAGCCCGTAGTCCTCTACAATTCAGAAATAAGACTGTACACCTACAACTAATTTTCAAAAAACTTAACAAAAATAAATGGAAAAAGGATTCCCTATTAAATAAATGGTGCTGGGGTAACTGGCTAGCCATATGTAGAAGATTAAAACTGGGCCACTTCCTTGCACCATATTCAAGAATTAACTCAACGTGGATTAAATACTTAAATGTAAACCCAAAATTATAAAAATCCTGGAAGACAACCTAGACAATACCATTTAGGACATAAGTATAAGCAAAGATTTCATGACAAAGTTGCCAAAAGCAATTGCAAAAAATGCAAAAATTGACAAGTGGGATCTAATTAAGCCAAAGAGTTTCTGCACAGCAAAAGAAACTCTCAACAGAGTAAATAGACAACCTACAGAATGAGGGAAAAGTTTTGCAAAATATGCATTGGACAAAGGTCTAACATCTAGCATCTAAAAGGAACTTAAACTTACAAAATAAAAATGACCTCATCAAAAAGTGGGCAAAGGACATGAACAGACACTTTTCAAAAGAAGACATACATATGGCCAGCAATTATACGAAAAAAACTCAGCATCACCTGTCATTCAAGAAATGCAAATCAAAACCACAATGAGATACCATTTCACACTAGTCAGAATGGTTATTATTAGAATGTCAAAAAATAGTGAATGCTGGCAAGGTTGTGGAGAAAAAAAGAATGCTTATACACTGTTGGTAGCAATGTAAATTAGTTCAGTAATTGTGGAAAACATTGTGGGGTGATTCTTTGAAGACCTAAAGATGAAAATACCATTTAACTCAGCAATCCCATTACAGAGTATATACCCAAAGGAATATAAATCAGTCGTTATAGAGACACAAGAATGTGTTTGTTCACTGCAGCACTATTCACAGTAGCAAAGACATGGAATCAACCTAAATTCCCATGAATGTTAGACTGGATAAAGCAAATGTGATACATATTCACCATGGAATATTATGCACCAATAAAAAAGAACAAGATTACGTCCTCTGCAGGAAGATGAATAGAGGTTGAGGCCATTATCTTTAGCAAATTAACACAGTAACAGAAAACCAAATACCGCATGTTCTCACTTACAAGTCAGAGCTAAATGATAAGAACACATGGACACACGTAACGGGGAACAACACACACTGGGGCCTTTTAGATGGTGGAGTGTGGAAGAAGGCAGATGATCAGGAAAAATAACGAATGGATAGTAGGCTTAATACCTAGGTGATGAAATAATCTGTACAACAAGCCCTCATGACACAAATTTACTTGTGTAACAAACTTGCACATGTACCCCTGAAAAAAGTCTCTAAGAGATATTAATTTTTTCTTTAAAATCTCTATGAGACTTGTTCTGTGGCTTATTATATGGTGTAGCTTGGAGAATGTTTCATTTGCTGATGAGATGAATGCATATAATGCAGTTCTTGGGTAAAATGTTCTGTAAATATCTGTTAGGTCCATTTTCTCTAGAGTGCAGTTTAGGTGTAGGGTCTCTCAGTTGACTTTCTCCCTTGAAGATCTGTCTGGCTGTCAATGGAGTGTTGAAGATCCCACTATTATTGTGTTGCTGTCTACCTCTTTTCTTAGGTCTAGTCATAATTGTTTTATGAATCTGAGAGCTCCAGATTTGCATATATATTTAGTGTTGTTGTATCTTCTTGTTTAATTGATTTTTTTATCGTTATATAATGACCTTCTTTGTCTTTTTCTACTGTTGTTTCTTTAAGGTCTGTTTCATCTGACATAAGATTAGCTATGCCTGCTTGCTTTTGCTTTCTGTTTGCATGGAATGTATTTTCCACCCTTTTATATTGAGTCTATAACAATCCTTATGTGCCTCTTGAAGACAGCATATTTGGCTTGTAATTTTTTATCCATTCTGTCATTTAAGTGGAACATTTAGACTATTTACATGTAATGCTAATATTGAGATGTGGAAAGTTTTAATAATAGACTAGACCAAGTAGAAGAGAGCATTTCAGAGCTCAAAGACAGAGGCTTCCAAATTAACCAAATCAGACAAAAATAAATAAAAAAAATTAAAAGAAATTAACAATGTCTCCAAGAAATATGGGATTATGTAAAATGGCCAAATCTAGGAGTCACCATCTATCCTTAAAGCAACAATATTAAAAAAGGACAAATAAGGTCACTAATAGTGAGATGTGAGATTCTATGTTCCTGTCATTTTGATGATTGTTATCTACTTTTTCTTTTCTTCATTGTGTTATTCTTTTATAGGCTCTGTGAATTTTGTGCTCTTAAGAATTTCTATTCTGGTTCATACCAATCTTTTGTTTCAAGGGATAAAACTCCTTTCAGCATTTTTTTGTGGGGTTGTTCTTGTAGTGACAAATTCCCCCAGCATATGCTTGTCTGAGAAAGACTTTATTTATCCTTCATTTAGAAAACTCAGTTTTGCTGGTTATAAAATTTTGGGCTGACAGTTATTCTGTTTAAGGAGACTAAATTTAGAATCACAATCCCTTCTGGCTCATAAGGTTTCTGCTGAGAAGTCTGCTGTCAGTCTGATAGATTTTCTTTTATAGGTTACCTGATTCTTTTTTCTCACTACTCTTAGAATTCTTTCCTTCACATTAACTTTACATAGCCTGATGACTGTATACCTTGGTGATGTCCTTTTTACAGTGAATTTCCCAAGAGTTCTTTGAGCTTTTCATATTTTGATGTTTAAATCACTAACAATACCAGGAAAGTTTTCCAAATTTTTTTATGTTTTCTTTGCCCTTCGGAACACCAATGATTTCTAGGTTTTGCCATTTTACATAATCTGATATTTCTTGGAGACAGTATTCATTTCTTTTAATTCTTTGTTTTTTATTTTTGTCTAATTGGGTTAATTTGAAAGCTTTTGTATTCGAGCTCTGAAATTCTCTCTTCTACTTGATCTAGTCTTTTATTAAAACTTTCCACCACATTTTCTAATTCCCTAAGTGTGTCTTTTGTTTCTAAAAGTTCTGACTGTTTTGTATTTAAAATCTCTATCTACTTAAAATTTTTTCAATCACATACTGAATTATTTTAAAATTTCTTTATGTTAGTTTTCACCTTTCTCTTGTATCTCCTTAAGTAACTTGTTAATCATCTTTTTGAATTCTTTGTCTGGAAGTTTGAAGATTTCATCTTGATTTGAATTCATTGCTAGACAGCTAGTGTAATTTCAGGGTCTATTATAAAACCATGTTTTCTCATATTGCCAGAATCATTTTTTGGCTCCATCTTATTCAGGTAGACTATTTCTTCTAATTATTTTTGAATTTATTTATTTTTATATATTATTTATTTATTTCCATAGGTTTTTAGGGAACAAGTGATGTTTGTTTACATGAGTAAGTTCTTTAATGGTACCTTGTGAGATTTTGGTATACCCATCACCCAAGTAGTATACATTGTACTGAATTTGTAGTATTTTATCTCTCACCCCTCTTCCAACTTTTAACTAGTACAGCCACTATGGAACACAGTGTGGAGATTCCTTAAAGTACTAAAAATAGAACTACCATTTGATGCAGCAATCCCACTACTAAATGTAGGAAAAGAAATCATTATATGAAAAAGATGCTTGCACTCTCATGTTTATAGCAGTACAAATTGCAATTGCAAAATGTGGAACCAGCCCAAATGCCCATCAATCAATGAGTGGAGAGAGAAATTGTGATTTTATATATATATATACACACGCATATGAATTTCTGGCTGATATATATATATCACAATTTCTTTCTCTCTATATGTGTGTATATATATGTATATATATGTGTGTACATATATATATATACACCATGGAATACTATTCAGTCATAAGAAGGAACAAAATAATGGCATTCTTCGTAACCTGGATGGAACTGGAGATCATTATTCTTAAGTGAAGTAACTCAGAAATGGAAAAGCAAACATTATATGTTCTCACCCACAACTTGGAGCTAAGCTATGAGGATGCAAACGCATAAGAATGATACTATGGACTTTGGGGAGTTGAATTTATTTTTGAGTTTACTATGCTCTTTTTTATTTTTTATTTTTCCCCTTAAGGATTTGACTTTAATGTTTGTAGTTTATTGAAACCTAATTCAGCTCTGGGTGATTTCAGTGGTACAGACTCTGTATGAGTTCTTTGGTTATAGAGTCTTTGTGTGATGGTTTTCTCAGATTCCAATCATAGTAGTGATGTGCTCAGTGTGTTCACTGTCTCCTGTCGGGCCAGAATGGCAAAGGTTTCATGAAGCTTAGCTCATTCCCCAGTGGTATTCACTTTTTCAATTATTCCCCCCCCCCCAATATTTTATTCACTTGGTTGAACAGTTCAGGCTTCAGGCCAAAGGAGGTGTCCACAGATGAAAACCAGCTGCAGCTAAATCAGGTGGATAAATGCAATGCCCAATGGTGGGCAGAGGTTCCAGTCTTGATAGAGATAGCTGGGTGAGCTCTCAGTGAAACACACTGAGATCTTTTTAGGGGGAAAAGAGAGAGCAACTTCAGCTTTCCTACCAGGTCGTCAGGAATGCAATCCACCTCCCAGTCCCACTCCTGATCCAGTGTTCCAGCTATTCAGATCAGACAGTTACCTCTTTTCATCTGCAGGAGTGCTATTGTTCCATGTAGAGAGAGACTGTGGCTGTCCTTCATGCAAGCCTGAACCTGGAGGGCACTGCTCCTGTGGAGATGCAGTCACCTTGAAGTGTTCCAGACAGACTGTCACAAATACATCTATGCTGAGCTCCCATGGGAGAAGACCCAGCTAAGTCTGTAGTGGTAGATGAGAGAGAAGAAATCCCCTCTTCCAAGACTCTTCATGAGCCCCAGGGCTGCCTGACTGTTGGGGTAGAGCTTCAGACCTTCCCCAAAGCCAAGCATTGCACTTGTGCTTCTGCTGAACGAAACTTCTCATAAACTAAAAGTTCTGGGACTCAAGGCCTGCATTCTAAATTCTTTTGTCCTACAAGGTACTCCCTTGATGCAATGCACTTTCTCTTTCCCTTGGAGTAGGAGTCCCTCAGGGCCAGACAACTACAAATCCTTCTACTCCTCTGGGTCTAACCGCCCAGTGGACTGCCATGCTTCAGACTGGTACTAGGGAATGTATGCAATGAACCTAGTGATCTGACCTGTCCTGTAGTCTTCTAGCAGTGGGTACCACTGCACATTCTGATGAGGGTAGCAGGGGAGTGATATAGACTATGTGAGATTTCCTTGGTTATAAATAGCCTAAGAGTGTTGGCTTTCTCAACTGCCAGCTGTAGCAGTAATGTGTTGGTCACATGGACAGACCCAAGACCTCCTGGTTAGCCAGGGTGATGCAGGCAATGGTGATAGCTGAGGTCATGCAAAAGTTTTCTCCTTCTTGGGCTCTGTGTTATTCTGCCAGCAGATGCTATACTGGATTGTTGGCTGGCCTTCAGCCAGGAGCTGGTACTTGCAAAAAAGCACCAGCTGCACTGGTAGTGATAGGATTTGTGCTTGCCTTATGTCCTTGCCAGAGAAGGTACTCTGATTTTTCAGGCAATGGGTGGGGCATTGGGGTTACCCAAAGTCCCCATCCTTTGTGTTAAACTACCAGGGCAGGTGGAGGGACAAAGCCAGGTTGGGGCTAGGTCAGGTAAGTGTATGGTCTGGCTCCTCATGTGTAGGTATAAGCAGCGGCCCCAGTGGGGATGGGAGGGCAGTTCTCTGGCCACTGGGGTAACGTTCTAGTGCAGCTACATCTGAATCTGCACAGGCAACTGGGGGTAGCAGGCAGCAGTAAGCCCCACCCAACTCCCATGTACTTGGCAAGGCAGGTTTTACACCCACAGTGTTCCAGCAGCTAGCTGGGTTCCAGGCAGCCTACACTCAGAACTCAAAACTACCCTAGGCCATAAGCCTTCCCTACTAAGACAGAAGCCACAGCTTTCAGGCCATGCCACTCCTGGTTTGCCTGCAAAGTAGTGATGCCCAACTTCCGCAGCTGTGGCTACAGCATACTTCCTACTTGCCTCTTGGTTCTGGCCAAAGGAGTTTGTCCCCACTCAAGATTATAGCATAAATCTCAGTTGGGAGCTTCTCTGAACTTGTGAATGCCACCTGAGTTAGCTGGCTGAGTTCCATGAGGTCCCTTTTGAGACAGGATCAGGAATGGCTTCCCTTTTTCTCTGCTGGAGTCTGGGAGTGCGTGCAAAGCACAATGCTGCTCCTTCTCCTCACTGCTCACTATGTCAGCTCTGGTGCTAGGTAGGGTTAAGGGATTCCCCCATGCCCTGGATTGCTAAGGTTTCCCAGTGGGATTGTATATTACAGTGACAGTCTCTCCCCATCTCACACTCTGGAGACTCACAGTTTTCCACCTGATTTATGGTATAGCCTCTGTCTGTTACTTTTTTCAAAGGGTCTGTGGTTCTTTCACTTTTCCTGTTAAGTTCCTGTGTTGCTTCTTGGAAAAAAAGTTCACAACATGAATCTCTATACACTATTCTGTCTTTCCAAGTGGGGGAGGCATGCTAACAATGTCTCCAATCCAACATCTTGGGAAAAAAAAGCTTCTGCCCATTTTCGAACTGGGTTATTTGTTTTTTTATCCTGATGAATTTTATACACTATAGATTCTATTTATGAGTCCTTTATCAAATATATTATTAACAAATATTTTATCATTTTCTGTAGGTGGTCTTTTAACTTTCTTGATAATGTCCTTTGGAGCATAAAGGTTTTAAGTTTTGATGAAGTTCATTTTTTTAATCACTTGTAATTTTGGAGACCTAGATAAGTAAGTATTGTCTACTCCAAGCTCATGAAGATTTATGCCTGTATTTCTGTCTGTAAGTTTTATACTTTTAGCTCCTACATGTACATCTTTTATTCCATTTTGGGTTAGTTTTTATATGTGGTGGGAGGTAGGTCCAACTTAATTATTTTGCATGTGGATATCCAGTTTATTCAGAATTAAATGGTATACTTAATGATAAAATAGTAAAATCTTTTTACCAGGTGAGAACTTAAACAAGGTGCTATTTACAGGCACTACTATTGAATATTGCATTATAATTTTTTGCCAGTGCAATAAAGCAGTAAAATAACACAAAAGATATACAGAGGAGAAATTGAGAAATGAACTATAATTATTCACAAAAGACATGATATTGTACACATAAAATGCAAAATAAACTGTAAATAAACTATAATTAACAAACAAATTTAGTAAGATCATTAGATTCAAAATCAGTACGCAAAAATCAATTATATTTCTATATAAAAACAAAAGGAAAATTGAAAATGATATGTTTTAAAGGACACTTTCGATGCTAGCATAACAAATAAAATGCCAGAGAATTAATCTAATGATAGATGTGCAAGGGCCACTCAATGCAATCTACCAAATATTATTGAGATAAATTTTTAGAAGCTAGAATATGAAGGGCTACACAATGTTTACCAACTGGAAAAGTCAATAATGTAAAAATGTCAATTATTTTCAAATTCTCCTCAAATATTCTATAGGCTCAATGTATTCTAAATGAAATCCTAGCAGTATTTTTGGGAGAAATTAAGCTGATTCTAAAATTTAAATGGAATTGCAAAGGGCCAAGAAAATTATGAAGGATAATGAATCTGGAATTTACTTTGCGGGATGTTAAGGCTTATAATAAGATCTCAATAATGAAAACTATAATCCTAGCATAAAATAATAAAATAAACCACTTGTTCAGATTATAGATTATAGACTACGAAAACAGATCCCCACATATAAGGTCATTAATTTTTTTATAAAGGTGACACCACAGTATATGGAAAAAGAGTAATCTTTTCAATAAATGATGTTGGATAAATTGGATATCTTTATGCAACAATAATATATATTGATTCTCTTACTTCATATCATACCTACAGATTAATTCCACATGGACTATAGATCTAAATGTGAAAGGAAAATTTTAAAGGATTTACATAAAGAACTAGCAAATGGACTCCATTTAAAATAAGTTTATTCATCAAAAAACACCATTAAGAGTAGAAAGACAAGTCACATAATGGGAGAAACAATCACATGTACACATGTCTTTATGAAAGAGGATGCATATCTACATACATTTGTATCTATCTACCTGACTTGAACTTCACTTCACAAAAGCAAAAGATCCAAATGGCCTAAAAATAAGAAGGTGCTTAAATTTATTAGACATTAGGAAACTCAAATGAGAAACACAGGATTCCACCATAAAACGACCAGAGTGACAAGCAAAAATATTGACAGTATCAAGTGTTTGCAAGGATATGATGCAACTCAAATTCTTATACATTGCTGTTTGGGAGTGAAAATTTGTCCCACCACTTTGGAAAACTGTTTGACAGTATCTACTAAAGCATACACCTAATGGAAATGTGTATACTTGTGCATTAAACAACATATGCAAGAATGTTCAGAGAACCATCTTTAGAGGGTCAAACCTAGAAACAAACTGTAATGTTTATTATGATCTATTTATAAAATATTATACACCAAGACAAATTGGTGAAACTCACAAACATAATATATTAGGGAGAAAAGCTAGACACCAAAGAGTTTGGCTCCATTTATATTAAGTTCAAAACCTGCAAAACTAATCAGTATTTTTCTACCAATGATAGAAGTTAGGATAGTGGTACACTTTAAGAGGCACCTATTAGGAATAGACATAAAATGAATTTCTGTCTGAAGTGCTGATGATCTCTTTTTTGAACTAGTTGAGGGTTATATAACTAAGTTTACTTTTGAAAAATTCACTGAGCTGTATATTTATGGCTTTTGAATTGTTCTGTATGAAAGTAATACTTAAACATTTTGCAGCAGTTACAGTAAATTTTTATGAAGACTTTGGTTCACACAATACATTCTTATGAGAATATCAAGTGCTGCTTCTAAAACAAAATAAAATAAAACACAAAACTAATATGCATTATATTGTGGCACAAAATAAGAAAAAAGTTTTAAATTTAAAGTTTTTCAAAAATGAAAGGTGCTGCTGTATGCAGCAGTGAATTTGTTATCACTGGATGTACACAAGCTGAAGCATTCCTGTTAACATATCTTATGGGGAGGCTTTAAAAGGTGAAGGTTGGACAAAATGACTTCCAAGCAGCTTTTCGACTCTAAGACTATGTAATTTAAGTTGTATAATTCCACATAATACAAGTTCCCAAATGGGTTATACCACTTAATTTGCCAAACACTGTTCATCAGTGAAGAAATCACTTAAACTTTCAAACTGATTCCACTTGAAGGCACATATATTCCTCACTTCCTTCTATTTTTGACAACTTTTGTTACATGATTTAAAAATATATATGACTCAGCTACTGGGCTAAGAAAGAGATTATGCCTAGGTTTTTTTTTTTCTTTCTATTCTTAAGAAAAATCCAAAATAATCTAAAGATAGTTGACTGCTATAGTGGTAAAAGATGATTTGCCACAGGAAAATTTAGAAGGATGTTAAATATATCTATTCACTGTACTAGGAAGTACCTTAAAAATTAAGCAAGTTGCTATTTCTCACCTGAATATTCAGATTGTATATACATAATATGTATATGCCTTCGTATTACATAGCAAAGATAATTTAATAATGGATACTGATTTAATTTTAGCTGAACAATAACTTTAGATGCATAAAAGGTACATACTGGCATATACTTTACTTTTAATTCATAGGCCCAACTCCTCCTGATTGTTAAATAATAATTTGCATATATCAATAATAATAATCTTCATCTGCAGATTCTAATTTTTTATTTTCCATCATTTTATCAAATTATAAAAATTTCAAGCATACAAACAATTTGAAAAAATACAGAGACATTCCTAAATTTTTGATTCAGTTACCTGGGCTGAGAATTTCATATACTCTACATAGTGAAATGCAGACATGCACACACTTAAAATATAATTTTAGATAATATTTAGGACCCTTTGTTTTTCATCTACAGACTCTGCAGGGTCTGCATATTCTAGATTACTAACTCCTGGCCTGGCAAACTAGTGAAATATAACATTTAGACAACTAAGTAACGTTTCTGGCTTTTTTACATTATTAAACATTATTAAGCATCCTACCCTGCATGGTAAATTCAGTCAACTCTTTAAATTGTTGCAGAGACAATTATTCATTATATATATTCATATATAAAGTATTCATTATCACCCAAACTGTGCCAAGTACTACATAAAGCAAATGCATAATCTTTGAAACTTTTGGAGAAATTCATACTTATTGCTGAATTTTTACCTATATTAAGTAACCCAAATGACAGAAAATCCATAAAAAAGTAAGTCACATATCTTACAATACTACCCTATAAATAGGTTGGAAAAAATGAAAATTGTTGTATGCTGATTTATGTAGGACCCCATAATAAAATCCCACTAAGTCTTAATTTTCCACAATCAAATTTTGTTTTCTTCCATGTCTTACGTGTATTACATTGTTTCATCCTATTTTAAACCATTTATTGAATTCTATGACAACAGGAATGACTAATATGGACTAGTGGAAAAGTACATAGCGAAGAAGTCACATAATTGGTCTAGTGAAGAAGGCAAAAGTCTTATAGTAATCTGTCCTAATGGCGGCAGTCTAAAGAAGACATATGCCTCTAAAATAGAGTAGTACAAAGCAAATCCAAAACAACTAAGCAATTCTTTCTTCTGCTCTTATTTGGGTATACACATGATAGAGGATCATCAATATCATACATTGGGATTTACTCTCTTTACTATGGAAAATATCTGATCTAAACAAAGAATAGAGTTTTCTGTTTAAAAAAATGCTTTGGAGATGGAGAATTACCACATATACCACACATGAATAACCATTTTGTAATGACTTAGAAGGTACTTCAAGATCTTATACTGTTGAACATTGATTTTTACTATATTGTAGAAGTACAGAAATGCAAGAAAAGGTATCATTAATAGACTACTAGGAAGATGAGGGCTTACGTTAAATTCATTCATTCTGCCTTGTATCTATCCATTTACTCATCCACCTATGCAGTCATCGATCTATTGATCCATGGATGCATCCATTTATCCATACTATCCATTCATTTACACACTATGGGATTTATGGGGATACAGTGGTGCACTAAATAGATATTTTTTTTTTCTCATGGAAGTTTCAGAAAGAAAAATACACAAGGGCTATATTGATAAGTAATCTTTTCCCTTGTAAATTTTTAACTATGTAATTTTGACTGATATAGATATTTCTATTGTTCCAAACTTTCTATTAACTCATTTGATCCCTGTAGCATCCTTTTGAAGTAGTAACTATTAGTCTTCTTATTTTACAGTTGAGGGAATAAAAGCAGAGAAAGAGTGAATAATTCCTGTGGTCACTCAGGTAATAAATAGAAGAAGCAGGATTTGAGCTTATGCAATGCCTCTTCAGACACTGTGACACTGTGTTCTGAACCCCACACCTCGATATTAGAAGTGTGTTAATACAATCATCAATACTGCAATATTATCAGCAAGAATAACAATAATAATATATGCCACTTTTACTGTTTATAATAAACTTGTCACTATTGACAACTGCTTATAGATATATACTAGTTTAGTCCTCCCAGTGATCAAATGAGTTAGGTATTATTGTGCTTCATTCATAGAATGAAAAATAAGGCACAGAGTGGTTTAATATCCTGCTCGAGATCAAACAGCTTATAAGAAAAAGAGCAGGCATTTGAATCAGGTCTCTTATTCTAAAATCCAGATTCTATGCCAAGCAGCCATAAAAAAGAACAAGATCGTGCCATTTGCAGAAACGTGGATGGAGCTGGAGGCCATAATCCTAAGTGAACTAAGGCAGGAACAGAAAACCAAATACCGCATGTTCTCGAGGTTTTTTTTGTTTTGTTTTGTTTTTGTTTTTTTTTTGGTGGAGTTTCTGGAGTACAATGGCATGATCTTGCCTCACTGCAACCTCTGCCTCCTGTGTTCAAGTGATTCTCCTGTCTCAGCCTCCTAAGTAGCTGGGATTACAGGCATGCACCACCATGCCCAACTGATTTTTTTATTTTTAGTAGAGATGGATTTTCACCATGTTGGCCAAGCTGGTCTTGAACTCCTGACCTCAGGTGATCAGCCCACCTAGGCCTCCCAAAGCACTGGGATTACAGGCGTGAGTCACCACTCCCGGCCCGCATGTTCTCACTTATAAGTGGGAGCCAAACATTGAGTACAAATGGACACAAAGAAGGGAACAACAGACACTGGTGCCTACTTGAGGGTGGAGGGTAGGAGGAGAGAGAGAATCTCTCGGTGAGATTCTCCGAGGGCACGGTGGCTCATGCCTGTAATCCAGCACTTTGGGAGACCGAGGTGGGCAGATCATGAGGTCAGGAGTTTGAGAACAACCTGGACAACATAGGGAAACCCAATCTCTACTAAAAAAAAAAAAAAAAAAAAAAAAAAAAAAAAAAAAAAAAAAATTAGCCGGGTATGGTGACAGACGCCTGTAGTCCCAGCTACTTGGAGGTTGAGGTAGAGAATCACTTGAACCTGGGAGGTGGAGGTTGCAGTGAGCCAAGATTGTGCCACTGTATTCCAGCCTGGGTAACAGAGTGAGACTCCATCTCAAAACAAACAAACAAATAAACAAACAAACACAAAAACCTACCTATCAGGTATTATGCTTATTATCTGGGTGATGAAACAATCTGTACACCAAATCCCCATGACACGCAACTTATCTGTAAAACAAACCTAGACCCTTGAACCTAAAATAAAAGTTTAAAGAAAGAAAAAAACCTCACATTCCTGACCACTTGCTAAACTTCCAGTTAAATGTTTAATGAAATAAATATTGTGTATAGGCCGGGCACAGTGGCTCACACCTGTAATCCCAGCACTTTGGGAGACTGAGGCAGGCTGATCACGAGGTCAGGAGATCAAGACCATCCTGGCTAACATGGTGAAACCCGTCTCTACTAAAAGTACAAAAAATTAGCTGGGTGTGGTGGTGGGAGCCTGTAGTCCCAGCTACTCAGGAGACTGAGGCAGGAGAATGGTGTGAACCCAGGAGGCGGAGCTTGCAGTGAGCCGAGATCACGTCGCTGCACTCCAGTCTGAGCGGAAAGTGCAAGACTCTGTTTCAAAAAAAATAACAAGTATTGTGCATAAAAAATATGACATACATTGGAACAAGATGGTCAACTAGATGCAGCCGGGGGAATAGCTGCCGCTAAGGGACTGGGACTACTGGTGCACTCCTAACAGATCTGCAGAGGGAAGACACTGAGAGTGCAGGGAGGAAAGACACAGAAGCTGGGCTGAAGGGGAGGAAGCTGGGAACCCTGCGAGGGACCACCTCGCACGGGGACTCCTACCTGGCCCCCACTGACTCTGGCAGAATGGGTGAGTTGGACTGGCAAGGAGCAACCTGCTCTCATTATAGAACTCTGGAATCCTGGAAGGAGGACACCCCTTGACCACAATGGACACTTGAGCTGGCAGGGAAAGCTGCTTAGAGAAGTCTTAGGGGTAGCACATCTGCCAATGCAGAGCCACGAGGGTTTGGTGTGACAGCATCTGTAATAAAGCATGGGTAGGAATGCCCATCCCCCTAGGCCCCACTTGCACCCATAGCAGACTTTGGTCCTAGGGAATCTGTCAGACCTAAGCTCTGCAGGGCAGTCTTGCTCATCAGACGACGCCAGTCCTACCTGAGCAATCCTTGGTCTGCTGGCCTCTCCCAGGGCCCCAGCCTGTCCATGCCTGCTTGCATTGCATCCTCAGGTGCCCTGGGGGCCCACATCATAGCCTCCTAGGCCTGGGCAGACCATGCCCTATCCAGCCAGACAGCCTCAGCACGGCAGCCAGTTCTACAGTCGTCAGCACCAGCCTGCCTGCCTCCCTCCCCAACCTGCAGCTCCTTTGGGGACCCATGCGCCGACCCCCACATCACTTTGCTGGTGTGTGTGCCACACACAAACAATTTTGCCTTCCAGCTCCTGCCAGCACAGTATGTACATGCCACCATGCCCTGCACTGCCTGCCAGTGCGAAATGCCACTCTGCCCCTCCTCTCCTGCCCTGTACTGCATTGCACTTGGAGCCTTGGTGGGCTCAGAGCCTGACAGGGACCCACCCCCACCAGCACCTCATCCTCACCAGTGCCCCACCCACCCACCCATAGGGGTGAAACTAGGCATTGGAGAACAGCGGACACTCCCTCACCCTGAGTGGCCACCCCCACCTGCATTAATGCACAGAGAGGGCACACACAGGCCTGCATCTGCCACTGCTCTGCCCCTGTGCTAACACTACCACCAGTGTGACTACGTGCAAAGTTACCAGTGGAGACCACCAGAGCCATGCTGTCTCCATTGCTACTGTGAATGCAGGCATGGAGGAAGGCACCCCAGCACCTGCTAGCACCCTGCCACAACTGATGAGCATGTACCTTGCTGTGTTACCACTGCTGCTGCTGGCACATGTGAATGAGGACAGATCCTGCGGCCACCACCCTATGAAACACTTTGGCTGGGTGGCACCCATCAGAGGGTAGTGGTCAGTGGTCCAGGAGCACCTTGGCTCCACTGGTGCAGTGGGTTCCTAACCTCGAGGAGATGGAGAAGAAAGTTGGGCCTGTCACAAGTCCTCCAGAGTTAAAGCATGCAGCCCAGGAGATGGGATCTGAGTCTTGGTCCCTAAAATCTTCCAGAAACAAAGCCAGTCAGGTGAACCCATCTTATACCACAATCAAACTCTCAAGATCATCAAATAGGATAAAATGAAAAAAAAAAAAAAATCCAAAGGACAGCAACTTCAAAGATAGAAGGAACATCAGCCCACAAAGATGAGAATGAGCCAGTACAAGAACTCTGAAAACTCCAAAAGCAGACTGCATTCTTTCCTCCAAATGACCACACTACCTCTTTAGCAAGCATTCTGAACTGGGCTGAGATGTCTGAAATGACAGATAGAATTCAGAATATAGACAGGAATGAAGACATTGAGATCCAGAAGTATGTTGAAACCTGATATGGTTTGGCTCTGCGTCTCCACTCAAATATCATCTTGAATTGTAATTCCCATGGTGGGAGGTGATTGGAACAGGGAGAAAGTTTCCCCTATGCTGTTCTTGTGATAGTGAGGGAGTTCTCATGATATCTGATGGTTTTAAAAGTGTCAGTTTCCCCTGTGTGCTCTCTCTCTCCTGCTGCCATGTAAGATGTTCTTTGCTTCTGCTTTGCCTTCTGCCATGATTGTAAATTTCCTGAGGCCTCTCTAGCCATGTGAAACTGTAAGTCAATTAAACCTCTTTTCCTTATAAATTACCCAGTCTCGTGTAGTATCTTTATAGCAGTGTGAGAGCAGACTAATACAGAACACAATCCAAGGAAGCCAAGAATCATGAAAAAATGATACAGGAGCTGACAAAAAAAGAATGTACTGATCCAATAGAGCTGAAGAACACATTACAAGAATTTCATAATGCAAGTATTAATAACAGAACAGAGAAAGCTGAGAAAAGAATCTCAGAACTTAAATACTGGCTTCCTAAAATAAGATAGCCAGACAAGAATAGAGAAAAAAGAATAAAAAGGAACAAACAAAACCTCCAAGAAATATGGAATTACGTAAACAGACCAAATCTATGACTCATTGATGTCCCTGAAAGAGATGGGGAGAATAAAACCAATTTGGAAAACATATTTCAGTATATTATTCAAGAGAACTTCTCCAACTCAGCTAGAGAGGCCCACATTCTAATTAAGGAAATGCAGAAAAACCCAATAAGACCCCTCTTAAGAAGGCCATCCCCAAGACACATAATCATCAGATTCTCTAAGGTCAAAATGAAAGAAAAAATGGTAAAAGCAACTAGAGGGAAAGGTCAGTTTACTGACAAAGGGAAGGCCATCAGTCTAACAGAAGACCTGACAGCAGAAACCATACAAGCCAGAAGAGACTGGGGGCCAGTATTCAACATTCTTAAAGAAAAGAAATTCCAATGAATAACTTAATTTCCAACCAAACTAAGCTTCATAAGCAAATGATAAATAAGATTGTTTTCAGACAATGCTGAGGGAATTTGTTACCACCAGACCTGCCTTATAAGTGGTTCTGAAGAAAGCACTCAATATGGAAAGGAAAAACCATTAGCAGCCACTACAAAAACACACTTAAGTACAAGACCAATGACACTAAAGGAACACACAATCTGCATAATAAACAAATAACATCATGATGACAGTATCAAATCCACACGTATCAATACTAACCTTGAATTTAAATGTGCTAAATGCCCCTAATTAAAAGACATGGAGTGACAGGCTGGATGAAGAACCAAGATTCATTGGTATGCTGTGGTCAAGAAACCCAATTTACAGGCAGTGACATCTGTAGGGTCAAAATAAAGGGATGAAAAATAAAATCTACCAAGCAAATGGAAAACAGAAAAAAGCATGGGTTGCAATCCTAATTTCAGACAAAATAGACATTAAACCAACAAGGATTTAAAAAAAAGAAGGCTGTTACATAATGGTAAAGGGTTCAACCCAACGAGAAGAACTATCCTAAATATATATGGACACAACCAAGGAGCACCCATGTTTATAAAGCAAGTTCTTAGAGACCTTCAAAGACTTAGACTCCCACACAACAGTGAGAGATTTCAACATTCCAGTGACAGTACTAAACAGATCATGGCAGAAAATTAACAAAGATATTTAGGACCTGAACTCAGCACTGGTTCAAATGAACCTGATAGACACCTATGGAACTCTCCACCACATTAAAGCAGAATATACATTCTTCTCCTCACCACAGGGAACATACTCTAAAATAGAACACATAATCAGACAAAATGCTCCTCAGCAAATGCAAAAGAACTGAAATAACAACCACTCTCTTGGACCACAGCACAATAAAAGTAGAAATCAAGACTAAGAAATTCACTCAAAACCATACAATTATTTGGGATTCAATAAACTGTCCCTGAATGACTTTTGAGTACATAATGAGATTAAGAGAGAAATCAAGAAGTTCTCTGAAACTAATGAGACAGGACATACAACATACCAGAATCTATGGGACACAGCTAAGGCAGCATTAAAAGGGAAACTTGTAGCACTAAATGTCCACATTAAAATGTTAGAAAGATCTCAATTTAACAACCTAAAATCACAACTAAAATAACTATAGAACCGATTTGATTTGGCTGTCTCCACTCCCAAATCTCATCTTGAATTGTAGCTCCAATAATTTCCATGTGTTGTAGGAGGTACCCTGTGGGAAATTCCCCCATACTGTTCTTGTGGTAGTGAATAAGTCTCACAATATTTGATGGTTTTATAAGGGGTTTCCTCTTCCACTTGGCTCCCATTCTGTCTTCTCTGCCAGCATGTAAGACACAACTTTTGCCTTCTGCCATGATTGTGGGGCCTCCCCAGCCATGGTTTTTCTTTATAAATGACTCAGTCTCAGTTATGTCTTTATTAGCAGCATGAAAATGGACTAATACAGTAAATTGGTACCAGGAGTGGGTGCTGCTGTAAAGATACCTGAAAATGTGGAAGTGATTTGGAATTAGGAAACAGGCACAGGGTGGAAAAGTTTGGAGAGCTCAGAAGAAGACAGGAAAATGTGGAAAAGTTTGGAACTTCCTAGAGACTTATTGAATGGCTTTGATCAAAATGCTGATAATGGTATGGACAATTAAATCCAGGTTCAGGTGGTCTCAGATGAAGATGAGGTACTTGTTTGGGAACTGGAGCAAAAGTGACTCTTGCTATGTTTTAGCAAAGAGACTGGCAGCATTTTGCCTTTGCCCTGGAGATTTGTGGAACTTTGAACTTGAGGGAGAGGATTTAGGTTATCTGGTGGAAGAAATATTTAAGCAGCAAAGCATTCGAGAGGTGACTTTGGGGTCAGGCACAGTGGTGCATGCCTGTAATCCCAGCACTTTGGGAGGCTGATGTGAGCAGATTACGAGTTCAAGAGATGGAGACCATCCTGGCCAACATGGTGAAACCCTGTCTCTACTAAAATACAAAAATTAGCTGGGTGTGGTGGCATGCACCTGTAATCCCAGCTACTCAGGAGCCTGAGGCAGGAGAATCGCTTGAACCAGGAGTCAGAGGTTGCAGTGAGCCAAGATTGCTACTGCATGCCAGCCTGGTGACAGAGCGAGACTCTGTCTCAAAAAAAAAAAGTTCAGAAAATTTGCACCCCAATAATGTGATAGAAAAGAAAAACACATTTCATGAGGAGAAATTCAAGCTGGCTACAGAAATTTGCATAACTAATGGGAAGCCAAATGTTAATCACTAAGACTATGGAGAAAATGTCTCCAGGGCATGTCAGAGACCTTTGTGGCAGCACCTTCCATCATAGGCCTGGAGGCCTAGGAGAAAAAAAATGATTTCATGGACCAGGGCAGTGCCCCCCTGTGGTTTGCAGCCTAGGAACTCAGTACCCTGCATCCCAGCTGCTGTAGGCATGGCTTACAAGGGGCCAAGGTACAGCTTGGTCCATGGCTTCAGAGGGTGCAAGTCTAAAGCTTTGGCACCTTCCATGTGGTGTTGAGCCTGTGGGTCCACAGAAGTCAATAATTGAGGTTTGGGAACCTTTGCTAGATTTCAGAGGATGTATGGAATTGCCTGAATGTCCAGGCAGAAGTTTGCTGCAGGGGAGGGACCATCATGGAGTATCATTGCTAGAGCAGTGTGGAAGGGAAATGTGGGATCAGAGCCCCCACAAAGAGTCCCCACTGGGGCACTGCCTAGTGGAGCTGTGAGAAGAGGGCTACTGTCCACCAGACCCCAGAATGATAGATCCAGCAACAGCTTGCACTATGCACCTGGAAAAGCCACCGACACTCAACTCCAGCCCGTGAAAGCAGCCAGGAGGGAGGGCTATACCTTGGAAAGTCACAAGGACAGAGCTGCCCAAGACCAAGGGAATCCACCTTTTGCATCAACATGACCTGGATGTGAGACATGGAGTCAATGAGGATCATTTCAGAGCTTTAAGATTTAGCCGCCTCACTGGATTTTGGAATTGCATTCAGCCTGTAGCCTGTTAAATTTTGGCCAATTTCTCCCATTTGCAATGGGTGTATTTACCCATTGCCTGTATCCCCATTGTATCTTGTGAGTAACTAACTTGCTTTTGATTTTACAGGCTCATAGGTGGAATGGACTTTCCTTGTCTCAGATGAGACTTTGGACTGTGGAATTTTGAGTTAATATTGAAACGAGTTAAGACTTGAAGTGAGTGTTGGGAAGGCATGACTGGTTTCGAAATGTGAGGACATGAGATTTGGGAGGGGCTGGGGCAGAATGATATGGTTTGGCTGTGTCCCTACCCAAATCTCATCTTGAATTGTAGCTCACATAATTCACACATGTCATGGGAGGGACCCCATGGGAGATAATTGAATAATGAAGGTGATTCACTACTACTGCCCTCATAGTAGTGAATTAGTCTCATTAGATCTGATGGTTTTATAAGGGGTTTCCCCTTTACTTGGCTCTCATTCTCTTTGTCTGCCACTGTTTAAGATGCTTTTCACCTTCCACCATGACCGTGAGGCCTAACTAGCCATGTGGAGCCGTAAGTCCATTAAACCTCTTTTTCTTAATAAATTACCCAGTCTCTGGTATGTTTTTATCAGCAACATGAAAATGGACCAATACAAGAACCAAGAGCAAACTAACTCCAAAGCTAGCAGAAGATAAAAAATGGCCAAAATCAGAGCTGAACTGAAGGAGATTGAGACATGAAAAACCGTTAGAAAGATCAACAAATCCAGTTGGATTTTTGAACAAAATGATAAAATAGACCACTATCTGGAAAAATAAAGAGGAAAAGAGAGAGGATACGAAGAAACAGAACAGAAATGACGAAGTGGATATTACCACTGACTGCACAGAAATACAAATAACCATTAGAGAATATTGTGAACACTTCTATGCCCACAAACTAGAAAACAGAGGAAATTGATAAATTCCTGAATACATGCACCCTCCCAAGACTGAATCAGGAAGAAAGTGAATCCCTGAATGGACCAATAATGAGCTCTAAAATTAAATCAGTAATACATAGCCTGCCAACCAAAAAAGTCCATGTCCAGATGTGTATTAGTCAGTTTTCATGCTGATGATAAAGACATATACAACACTGAGAAGAAAAAGAGGTTTAATTGGACTTACAGCTCCGCATGGCTGAGGAGGTCTCAAAATCATGGAAGGAGGTGAAAGGCACTTCTTACATGGCAGCAGCATGAGAAAAATGAGGAAGAACCAAAAGCAGAAACCCCTGATATACCCATTAGATCTCGTGGGACTTATTTACAATCACGAGAATAATAGTAAGACTGGCCCCTATGATTCAATAATCTCCTCCTGGGTCCCTCCCACAACACGTGGGAATTCTGGGAGATACAATTCAAGTTGAGATTTGGGTGGGCAGACAGCCAAACCATATCATTCTGCCCCTGGGCCCTCCAAATCTCATGTCCTCACATTTCAAACCAATCATGCCTTCCCAACCATCCCCCAAAGTCTTAAGTAATTTCAGCATTAACCCAAAAGTCCACAGTCCAAAGTCTCATATGAGACAAAGCAAGTCCCTTTTGCCTATGAGCCCATAAAGTCAAAAGCAAGCTAGTTGGTTCCTAGCTACAATAGGGATACAGGTATTGGGTAAATACTGCCATTCCAAATGGGAGAAATTGATCAAAACAAAGGAGTTACAGAGCCCATGCAAGTCTGAAATCCAGTGTGGCCATCAAATTTTAAAGCTCCAAAATGCTCTCCTTTGACTTCAGGCCTTACATCCAGGTCACGCTGATGCAAGAGGTGGGTTCCCATGGTACTGGGCAGCTCTGCTGCTGTTGCTTTGCAGTGTACAGTCCCCCGCCAGGCTGCTTTCACAGGCTGGTGTTGAGTGACTGTGGCTTTTCCAGGTGCACAGCGCAAGCTGTCAGTGGATTTATCATTCTGGGGTCTGGAGGACGGTGACCCTTTTCTCACAGCACCACTAGGCAGTGCCCCAGTGGGGACACTGTGTGGGGTCTCCAAACCTACATTTCCCTTCCACACTGCCCTAGCGGGAGGTCTCCATGAGGGCCCTGCCCCTGCAGCAAACTTTTGCTTGGGCATCCAGGCATTTCCATAGATCTTCTGAGATCTAGGTAAAGGTTCCCAAACCTCAGTGATTGACTTCTGTGTACCTACAGGTTCAACACCACATAGAAGCTGCCAAGGCTTGGGGCTTCTACCCTCTGAAGCTGCAGCCCAGGCTTTATGTTGGTCCCTTTCATCCATGGCTGGAGTGGCTGGGACACAGAGCACCAAGTCCCTAGGCTGCACACAGCAAGGGGACCCTGGGCCCAGCCCAACATACCACTTCTTTCTCCTGGGCCTCCAGGGCTGTGATGGGAAGGGGTGCTGTGAGGGTCTCTGACACGGCCTGGAGACATTTTCCTCATAGTCTTGGGGATTAACATTAGGCTCCTTGCTACTTATGCAAATTTCTGCAGCTGCCTTGAATTTCTCCCCAGAAAATGGCTTTCTCTTTCCTGATGTATAGTCAGGCTGCAAATTTTCCAAACTTTTATTCTCTGCTTCCCTTATAAAACTGAATGCCTTTAACAGCACCCAAGTCACCTCTTGAATGCTTTGCTGCTTAGAAATTTCTTCTGCTGGATACCTAAATCATCTCTCTCAAGTTCAAAGTTCCACCCTTCTCTAGGGCAGGGGCAATATGCTGCCAGTCTTTTCACTAAAACATAGCAAGAGTCACTTTTGCTCCAGTTCACAACAAGTTTCTCATCTTCATCTGAGACCAACTCTGCCTGTACCTTATTGTTTGTATCTCTATCAGCACTTTGGGCAAAGCCATTCAATAAGTCTCAAGGAAGTTCTGAACTTTCCCACATTTTCCTGTCTTCTTCCAAGCTCCCCAAACTGTTCCAACCAGTTCCAAAGTCACTTCCACATTTTGGCGTATATTTCAGCAATGCCCCACTCAACTGGTACCAATTTACTATATTAGTCCCTTTTCACACTGCTGATAAAGACATACCTGAGACTGGGAAGAAAAATAGGTTTAATTGGACTTACAGTTCCACATGGATGGGGAGGTCTCAGAATCATGGTAGGAGATGAAAGGCACTTCTTACATGGAGGTAGCAAAAGAAAAATGAGGAAGAAACAAAAATGGAAACCCCCGATAAACCCATCAGATCTCATGAGACTTATTCACTATCATGAGAATAACACTGGAAAGACTGGCCCCCATGATTCAATTTACCTCCCTCTGGGTCCATCCCACAACAAGTGGGAATTCTGGGAGATGCAATTCAAGTTGAGATTTGGTTGGGGAAATAGCCAAACCATATCAAGATGGTTTCACAGCTGAATTCTACCAGATGTACAAAGAAGAAATTGTACCATTCCTGCTGAAACTATCCCAAACAATTGAAGAGGAAGGACTCCCTGCTAACTCATTCTATGAGGTCAGCATTATCCTGATACCACAACTTGGCAGAGATACAACAATAAAAGAAAACTTCAGGACAATATCCTTGATAAACATTGCTGCAAAACTTTTCAAAAAATACCAGCAAAGCAAATCCATCAACACACCAAAAATCTTATCTACCGTGATTGAGTAGGTTTTATTCCTGAGATACAAAGTTGGTTCAACATATATAAATCAATAAATGTGATCTAAACAGAACTAAAGTCAAAAACATGATTATCTCAATAGATGCAGAAAAGACTTTCAATAAAATTTAACATCCTTTCATGTTAAAAACTGTCAATAACATAGGTATTGAAGGAATATACCTCAAAATAATAAGAACCGTCTATGACAAACCCATAGCCAATGTCATACTGAATGGGCATAAGCTGGAAGCATTCTTCTTGAAAACTGGCACAAGGCAAGCCCTCTCTTGTCACTCCTATTCAATGTAGTATTAGAAGTTCTGGCCAGGGCAATCAGGCAAGGGAGAGAAATAAAAGGCATCCAAATAGGAAGAGAAAAAGTCAAACTATCACTGTTTGCAGATAACATAACTCCATATCTAGAAAACCCCATAGTCTTGGCTCAAAAGCTCCTTCAGTTGATAAACGACTTTTGCAAAGTTTCAGGATATGAAATCAAGAAACAATGATCACTAGTATTCCTATACACCAACAACAGTCACGCTGAGAGCCACATCAGAAATGCGATTCCATTAACAATGGCCACAAAAAGAATCAAATACCTAAAAATACAGCTAACCAGGGAGGTCAAAGGTCCCTATAATGAGAACTAAAAACCACCACTTAAAGAAATCAGAGATGATACAAACAAACAGAAAAGCATTCCATGCTAATGGACAGGAAGAATCAATATTGTAAAAATGGCTGTACTGCCCAAAACAATTTACAGATTCAGTGATATTTCTATCAACCTACCAATTACATTATTCACAGAATGAGAAAAAAACTATTTTAAAATTCATGTGCAAACAAAACAAAGCTCAAATAACCAAGGAAATCCTAAGTGAAAAGAACAAAGCTGAAGGCACCATGCTACCTGAAACTCTAGTATAGGGTCAAACTCTAGTATAGGGTTACAGTAACCAAAACAGCATGGTACTGGTACAAAAACAGACACATACACCAATGGAACAGAAGAGAGAAGCCAGAAATAAGGCTGTACACCTACAACCATCTGATATTTGACAAAGCAGACAAAACGAGCAATGGGAAAAGGACTATCTACTCAATAAATGGTGCTGGCTATCCATATGTGAAAGTTTGAAACTGGACCCCCTTCCTTACACCATATAAAACAATTAACTCAAGATGGATTAAAGACTTAAATATAAAACCATAAACTATAAAAACCATGGAAGACAACCTGGGAAATACCATTCTGAACATAGAAACACTCTGTATATTTGTTTAAGTTCCTTATAGATGCTGAATGTTAGATCTTTCTTAGATGCATAGTTTGCAAATATTTTCTCCCATTCTGTAGGTTACTCTGTTGACAGTTTATTTTGCTGTGCAGAAGCTCTTGTTTAATTAGGTCCGATCTGTCAATTGTTGCTTTTGTTGCAATTACTTTTGGTGTCCACTCTGGACAAAGATTTCATGACAAAGACACCAAAAGTAATTGCAACAAAAGCAACAGTTGACAAATAGGATCCAATTAAACTAAAGAGCTTCTGTATAGCAAAAAAAACTATAACAGAGTAAACAGACAATCTACAGAATGGGAGAAAATATTTTCAAACTATGCATCTGACAAAGGTCTGATAAAGAACTTAAACAAATGTACAGAATAAAAGCAAACAACCCCATTAAAAAGTGGGCAAAGGACCCGAACAGACACTTTTCAAAAGAAGACATAACATGCGGCCAAGAAGAATATGAACAAAAGCTTAATATCACTGATTGTTAGAGAAATAAATATCAAACCCACAATAAGACAGCATCTCACACCAGTCAGAATGACTATTATTAAAAAGCAAAAAATAAAAGATGCTGGCAAGGCTATGGAGCAAAGGAAATGCTTACACACTGTTGGTGGGAGTATAAATTAGTTCAACTATTGTGGAAAACAGTGTGGCAATTCCTCAAAGACCCAGAAACAGCAACACCATTCAACCCAGCAATACCATTACTGGGTACATACCCAAAGGAATATAAATTGTTCTTTTACAATGATACATGCACACGTATGTTTATCGCGGCACTGTTCACAATAGCAAAGACATGGGATCAACATAAGTGGCCATCAATGGTAGACTGGATAAAGAAAATGTGGTACATATACATGATGGAATGCTATGTAGCCATAGGAGAGAATGAGATCATGTCCTTTGCAGGAACGTGGATGGAGCTGGAGACCATTATCCTTAGCAAACTAATTCAGGAACAGAAAACCAAATACTGCATGTACTCCCTTGTAAGTGGGAGCTAAATGACGAGAATACATGGACACATAGAGGGGAACAACGTACACTGGGGCCTACCAGAGGGCGGGGTTTTGGAGGAGGGAGAAGATCAGGAAAAATAACTAGTGAGTGCTAGGCTTAATACCTGGGTGACTAAAATCTGTATAACAAATCCCTAGGACATGAGTTTACATGTGTATATAACAAACCTGCACATGTACCCGTGAACTTAAGATAAAAGTTAAAAGACAAATGCATCCAAAACATGAGTCAAAATATACATTGTCTAAATGTAACTATTAGAAATAATAATTTTAAGTTTAAATTAAAAATAATCTTTTGATAATTCATATTAACATAAATAGAACTTAAATTTTGCTTTTCCCCCTAATTGCACAAAGTAATGATTCTAGGCTATCTGTATCATACCAAGGGATATTTGACTCTGGTATGGACTCCTTGGTATTTCTTGGTTGATGTGTCTAACTAGAGTGAAAGTGTGGGATAAAAAATTTAGCAGAGAGTTTTCAATTAGCATGCAAGCACTTGAGTCCCTGCCACTGAATGGTTAACAAAATCAACAAAGTAAATAGTCACAAAAGTCCTTATTTGCAGGTTTTGAAGTCCAGACTTCTTTGGAATAGTGATGGATGGTCCCTGGCTGATAATAAAAAATTGTAAAAATCTATCTATGATACAAGAGTCCAATTCTAACATAATAAAGAGGAGACTGTGGGCAGAACCCCTAAAGCCAAGTTTATGATTTCCCAATCAATAACTAAAGCTATTAACACAAGGAAGTGAGATCCATAATGATGGAGAATTTCTGTTGTTCCCTCTCTCCATTAGATGCTAGGGTATTGAGAACAGATTCCATATTTTATAACTTACTTTGTAATCTTAGGATCTAACACAGTGCCTGACATGGAGTAGAAGTCAATGTATGTTTGCTTCACAATTAAATGACAACTGTCTTTTTTTAAAAAATTTTTTAACAGAGACTTAAATGTTAGAC